>NW_001849573.1:321179-424106 GCF_000209065.1 Trypanosoma cruzi | reverse complement strand
CTTGAAGCGGAGAGTTTTCCGCACCAGCACCGCCGCACCGCCTCCCTTGCCGATGTGCGACTGTGCATGGAGCAAATAATCTCCAGTGTGCATGCTGACGATTTGCTCCGACGACTTCCAAGTCCTCTGGATGGCTATTACGTCTGCTCCTTGCGCCATTAATGTTGCGAGTTTTGACGGCGCGAGGCAAGAAACGTTCATCTGGAGTACTGCTATGGGGCCTGGGTGCTGCTCAACGTCTCCGCGTAGCAGTAGCTTTTGTCGTTGCGCGTCAAATACGGCACGCAAACGGTATGTATAGCGCTGATAAGCGCTGATGGAATTCAGAAGCGGATATAAATACCGCTCAGCAGACAACCATGTAAATGGCTCCATCTGGTGCCCTTCCGACCCGTTTGTGCGCCGTCTGTCACCTCTCCGCGCGCAGCGGATGGGCAGCAGGCGCTTAGCTTCATCCCTAGCAAAGAGTACTGCACGCTGGCACCACGTTGAGGCGGACGGCTGACCCAGAGCGTTGTTGTGGTCTTATTGGTAGTACTATTTGGCATTTGGATCTTCTGATTTAATGTTGGTGCCTTATGATCCTCATCGCCTTGTGTATTTTACTGCGCCTTTTATTTTGTGCATCTGACATACCGGTCGCACCTTGTGTGTGTGTGGAGACTGAGTTGCCAAACCTGGTGGCTCTGGATTATCGCTAGCCGAACTCAGTGACTCTGGCGGAACTCGTGTCTGTCCAGTGATGGCCGTGCCTGCTTCCTTTGGAAAGAAGGTCCTGGACTTCTCAAACCCTCCTCGCTGTCTCTCCCACTCTCTGTCTGTGGCACACCGGTCTCCCCACCATATGGCTGTAATGCACCAGGCATGTTTTTGTAGGATCCGGTTTCCCTAGCTCAGGGCTGGGAGGACGGCTGTTATCGTTATTATCGTCTCCCGTCGCCGTCACGCACACGGACGAGCAGCCGCAGCACAAGAGCGCAAGGACCAACACGGCGCCGCACCGTCACCATCGCAGTCATCATCGCCCGTAGTGGAGTCGCTGGAGTCAGTCAGCTGATCGGTGAGACGGAAAGGAAAAGAATGGAACGAGAGGGAGAGGGACGGAGCACAGCGGATACAGCGAGAGAGCGCAGACAACATGAGGAGAGGGCAGCAGCTCCAGCCGCACAGTCCACACACCACGAGACGGCATCCACGCAAGGAAGGCACACAACGCCAGCAGCCACCCACTATGCAGGAGGAGAAGACATCCACCACCATCTCCCCCAGCTCATTCCCGCAGCCCCAGGGAAATGGCAAAACCCGCGGCCACCACACGGCGCACACGGAGCAAGCGAACCCTCATCCATCCATGAAGCGACAAAAAAATTTCCTGCCATCCCGCCATCAATGGGACACGGAGCCCAACTCAGCGCAGTCACACGCGGTGCATCACACGCGCAGGAAAATAGTCTCGGGGTGCGCTCCCTCCCCCCCTCCTCCTCATGGCCACGGAAGAAGACAACAGCCGCCACACGCAACTGCCAGCATGCACTAAAAAAGGGTGCATTCAAATCCACTGCAATGTGCATCTTGTGTGTGTGTGGTTGTGTGTGCCTGCAGCAACACAAAGCAAAGACGTGGAAAAGAGGGAGCAGAGTATGCGGAGGGACGCAAAAAAATGTACAGCGGAGACGCATAACGGAAACAACAAGAAGAAGAAGACCGCTCAAACTCATCACTGCACTGCAGCCCAAGCAGCGGCAATTCACACAATATTTATTGAAAACAAAAAAAACGTCCCCCTTCGTCTTATGTAAACCCCATCACACAAAATAATTATAAATGAAAAGAAATCGTCCATTACTGCTCCACACAAATTTAAAATAAGAAAAAGATCGCCTGGCTGCCGTGTGGCCACACCAAACTGTCTGTATGTATTTTGCCCGCAAAAGAAAATTAAAAAGATGGTTGCGTGTGCTTCGACCGTCCGACCCTCCGTGTGCCCGCACATCGTTTATATTTCATGGGTCATCTGCGTGTTGCTGCTCCCCTCAGCCCTCTCATCGGCGTGCGAGTGCGGCCCGCAGAGCACAGTCACTCGTGTGTGTGGGGACTGAGAGAAGCACGCAGAAATGACGGCAGTCGCGTCTCTCCATCGGGAGAGTGAGCGCAGCAAAAGAAAAAGGAAATCATCGGAGGGGAGAGAAATGCTCACGAGGCCGACACCGAAGGGTGCGCCACCGCATGAAATAAACACGCAAAGCAAAACAAATCCTTAAAGAAAAACACGGCGGCAGGGTGTGGCTGTGTGTGTGGCGCTGCGGGTGTCTGCCCGCCCTGGCCGCAAGGAAAGCAAAACAAGAGGGAAGAAATGTGTGCTCCGCCCCACAGGCCCTCGCCGCACGCCCACACGTCACGGCTCCCTCAGCGCGCCGTTCGTCGCGGCCCCTCCTCATGCGTGCAGCAGGCGAGGCGCACAGGGCCGTCGTCATGAGCGTGTCGGTGGGTGTGCGAGTGGAGCAGTTGGGCGGAAACACACGGCACCCCTCGCAGGAAGAGTGCAGCAACAAACAATTAAAGAGGGAAGAGTAGAAAAGAAAAAAACGTCCATAGTGATTGCCCCCAAAAGCAAAAAATGAAAATAATTAATGTATTAAAAGAAAGTAAACAACGCACAAAAAATCTTTCCCATACGGAGAGTAATCCATTGGCAGGAGTGTGTGTGTCGGTGCAGGGAGGTCGAAATTGTCCCACGCGGCAGCCAGTCAATCCTCACAGAGCCGCAAACACCCACAGTCCCAACAAAAGAAGCAACAGCAGTCCGCTCCCACGCACAGTGCCGGCATCGCTGTTATTCCCCTGCGACAAATTTCCGAGACTGCTGCTGAGTGCCGCAGCCTTTACTTCGCCCTCCCTTTTCTGCCCATCTTTTCCTCCCGCCGTTTCCCCATTCTCACCAGTGTGTCCTCCCGCCTCAGGTGTCACGGCGGTTCCATCTGGCGCCATGGTTTCAGCGGTAGGGGCATTTGTATCTGCTGTGGCAGGAGTGCCCACTGACGGTTGTTGCGTTCCATCTCCCTGCACCGTGTCTCCAGCTTCGGCATCCACCGTTTGGCCTCCCTCGGACGAAGAATCAACATCCACATTCGAATGTCCTTCGGGAAATGTTCCCGACACTGACGGGTCTTCGGACTCTTTGGCTGCTGGAGAAGTCGTGGCACTGGACACCGCTGACGTGGATAAAACGCCACTCCCCTCATTTTCACTTGTCCTCAACGGATCCTGTTCAGTCTGCTGTTGCCCGCCAAGACTAGACGGAGTTTTGGTTTCCAGCGTAGCTTGTTTACTTGCCTCTGGTGGAGTACCCATCACTGTTTTTGTACCTTCTGCCTTTGGAATAGAAAGTTTTGTGTTAAGCGCAGTAATCTCACTGTCATTCAACGGGCGGTTGTACAGCAGGACGTTCGTCACAGTCACAGACACGTCTTCTTCGCTCCCTGCGCTGCCTCCACTGCGTTCGCCCCCTCCAATGTAGAAGTGGGATACCGCTTTTGAATCCTTATTCTCCAATGCACACGGCACATCCCCACTCACACTTTTACCATCGACGTACGCGGAGCCCTGGGTGCCGTTCCGTAGCAAAATCACCACGTGGTGTGTTGCCTCCGTCGCCAAAGTGACGCTTTGACCCTCAGTGTTCGTTCCGCCCCTGCACACTAATATACACTTACCTCCTCCGTTGTATGACAGTCCCAGGAGTACAGTCTTCCCGCTGTCATTCATCTTCACACCCATCAAAGGAATGTGGCTGCCGCTCTTCGGCACACCGTCGATGGACACCGTCGCCACAAGAGTGAAGTTGTAGTTCGCAAAGTGGTACAGCTGATTCTCCTCTTGATTGCCAACGGGCCACTCCGCCCACGCTCCCGTGAACTTCACACTGCCTTCATGCAATGTTGCCCTATTACCCCCATCATCATTCCCCTTCACTGTGGCGTTCACCCCGAGGTACTCGTCTCTCCATGTGTCATTAGAGAAGTTGCCGGACAAAAAGCCAACCAGCCCATCCGTGATCCTAACAGTAGGGCTGCAGGCATTGCCAGTAGAGGCATCCTCCTCAGCACTTTTAGAAGGGCACAGCTCGGAGACAATTTCGTCCACTTTCTTCCACGTCGCCAGCACATCCTTCACACGCTGCAGTTCCGCAGTCAGAGGCACAGAGACCATACCGGGTGATGGTTTGCCCTCAGCGCCCTTCTTCTTCTCGTACAGTGCAATCAACTTCTCCTTCTTATCTCCACTTCCAGCACTTCTGTACAACAGGGAGCTGGCGGCAACGTCCTCATCATCGGATACCGGCCCAATATCAACAATGTGCGTATTGTCCGTCAGCCAAAGATGGAGTTTTCCCTTTCCGTTTTCTTTTTTACTTTCCTCCTCGGGATACACCGGCAGAGTAACGAGCATCACTTTTTTATCATTAACACCGCCAATCGTCGCTGTGATGAACCCGCTTCTAACGCCACCTTCGCCCTTTTTCTTGCCCCACACGCGCGAGAGTGTCCCGAGTGCCTCCGTCCACGACTCCCCCTTGTCAGCGGACTCGTACACCCTGCGGCGGCCATCATCACACGCAGTCATCATGATGAGTTTTTTGTCCTTCCACTCCACGACGGAGGGATCACTGCAGCCACCGTCAGGAACCTCATTCGACAGTACCCAACTCTTAGTATCCTTCAAGGTGTATATGAGCAACGAAACGGTCTTTCCACTCTCCTTCTTCATGCCTTCCACTGGGAACACAAGCGTATCATCATGCATCTTAATACCCGATCCACCGCCGCCAATCAGTCGTGTCGAACCTAATTTTTCTTTTTCAACAGTAGAAATGCATGGGACGCCAGCAGTATCTCCCCAAATAATACTGTCACTGCTCTCACCACCAACCTTTCCTTTCACCAGCAAAAGTCCGCAGTCCTCGGCATCATTCTTCGGAGCACCAACAACAGCTGCCTGGCTGTATTTCCCAACAAGCATGTAAATTTCATTTTCCTTCACGACTGTTGTCGGTCGGTTCACAATTACTTTCGTTTCGCTTTGGGAAACAGCATGGCCCTCTGGTTGGGAGGCGCATTCCTCTTTATCGGATGGACATTCCTCCAGTACGTGTATATTCACTTTACTCGCATCCAACTCCTCGTTTGTTTGCCTCTTATCCAACGTCAGCAGCCCCGAGGCAATCCCAGTAAAACTGCCTTCACCAGCACCATTTTTTCCCGTGCACTGCGCCTCGGCAACGGCAAACACTTTACCATCCACCTCAAGAAGACTGGGAAAACGGAGCGAACCCACTTTTTCTTCTTCTTTCTTATTTCTCCAAACAAAATGATTTTCCGGTGAAGATCCTGGGCCTTGCGTCGGTGCATCAGCTTGATGATCCCCAACAGCGTTACAGCACATCATCACGACAAGGAGAAGGAGATGCAGCGCGGAATTAAACACACGCCGAGACATGTTGGGCCTCTGCGGCTCACTCTCTCCTCCTCCCCTCCTCCTCCCGCCGGATCCGGTCACGCGGCGACGGTTGTGTGTGCGGGGTGCCTTCACTGCAGCAACACGTGAGAGCATATAAATATGTGTGTGTGGGCGGTGTGTGTGCTGTTGGTCCTTTCAGTGCCTTCCAATTTCACAGTAGCGTTTAGCGTTTAGCCTTGCTTCCTCCCTGTTTGTGTGAGAGAAAGAGAGAGAAGAGGAAAAAGGAGTAAAACAGTGAACACCGCCACCCATCCACAGCGAGTGGCACCATCATCCCCACCGCAGTCACTCCCAACAACAACAACTCACGCACACAGACACACGGAACGAGAAGGAAGAACAGTGCACCGGGAACACACAGCGACTGCCACCAGCAGTAAAAGCCAAAGCGGGTATCTTGCCCTTCCGCCACGCGTCAGCACACACGCTGAGCAACGCCCACATACACTGCCGCCAGTCGTTTTACTGTTGTCTTTCCCCGCACCATCCATCACACATCGCCCCGCACAGCCGGAGAATCCTCCGTCGCTGTATGAACAGCGGGAGGAACACGTCGGCACGTGCAGCTGCCGGGCAAGAATCCATACTCACCTTTCCCAGGCACCCTCAATGCCACACCACGTTAGTCAACTGCTGCACGCCAACACCACAACCGCAGCAAGTCCAGGGGACGCACGGCGAGCTCACACCCTCCATCCCCGCAAGAGACGCCGCAGCCAAATCGTGTGAAAAATGGCATGTGCATTTGTGTGTCTGTGTTTGGCATCGCCTATACATGCAGAGCAGCTGTGCGCCACAAGAGAGTCAGAAGAAAGCAACGGCAGAGAGAGGCAGATAGCACACACGCAAATTACTCATATCATCACACACACACACACGCAGCCGCGGAATGGGTGCACTCAACCACAAAATCAAAAAGGAAAACAAAAAAAAAGCCGAAGCGCGGGACAACCAGCGGACACACACTCTCATTGCTCCCGTAAAGCAAAACACACACAGAGGGAGAGAGAGAGAGGTCGCCCACTCAATGCAATGGAAACAAAACAGAAACAGTTACGGTGCTCCGCCCATGCAGCCAGGCAGGACGGCAGCGGTGCGTGTGGTGCAAAAGAGAGCACCAACGGGCCTGCATGGGTGTGCATGCATATATAAAATGGGCACATTATGTGTGTGCTTCGTGGGGTGAGGTGAGAGCGAGAGTCCATGCAAGGGGACACACACACACAGAGAGAGAAGGACGAGTGTGTGTGCGGGCGGTGCATGGCTCTCTCTCCCTCACTCTAACGCGGCCACCACCGCAGCAGCAGCAGCACACGCAACAACAACAAGAAGCAAAAGAGGGGAGGTGGAGTGGGAGACCGCGGTGCTGCCGTCACTGTCGCCAGAATTAGATGTAATATTTGTTTGGGCGACGGTGTCTGTTTGTGGTGTTTGTGCTGCAGTTTCATTTGCTTTAGGAGCATCGTGTGTGTTACTGTCTTCGGGCCTGTCTTGTGGTTCTTTGCTGTGAGGCCGTTGGGCGTCGTTCTCATCCGCCCTACTCCGGCCATCATCACTGCCACTTGTAGAGTTGGATGATGTTGCTGTTGTTTCCGCCGAACTGCCTGTATTTGCATTATTCATGGAATCTGGTGTTTCTGTGTCTTCTCTGTGTTGGTTTGGCGCAAAATTCCCTGAAGTTTTTTTGGGTGCTTCAGGCGCCGTTTTAGCGAGTGACGATGGCGTCATGCTTGTTGTTTCTGTTGTATTCTGTGAGCCTGTTGATGCTGTTGGGATTGTTTATTTTGCTGAAACGGTCATCGCAGGTGACGGCTCAGGTGATGGTAGTGTTGATTTTGGTGGTAGTGGTAGTACACCAGGCAGTTCTTGTGGCGCTAGGCTTCTTTCTTCTGATGCTGCTGGAGCTACTGCTACGGCTTGTGGTAATGTTGGTTGTGGTGGTATTGCCATTGTCGTAGTCGTGTTCGTCGTATTTGGCTTTATTTCCGTAACAACTCTGTTTCCATCCTGTCCCGCATTAGCCGTATTAGATAATCCATTTAGCTGACATGGCTTTTCTTTTGAATCCTGTTCCGCACAGGACAGCGCATTTTCCGTCTGCAACGCACCAGCGCCTGCACCTGAACCCTGTCCCTTATCGGCGATAGCTTGTAATTGTGGCCGAATGTCAGATAAATCCGCATCTTGATGAGATTTACTCTCACTCGCCATCACACATACGGACGGGCAGCAGCACAGGGCAAGCACCAACAGGGCGCACAGCAGACGGCACGTCATCATCGTGAGTGTGGTCGTTCGGTGGTGTGGAGCTGATCTGCACAGCGAGGGACATGGAGAGCAACAGGGGAGACGAGAGGTGCGGCAGACACACACAGAGGGCACACCACATGAGGAGAGGGCAGCAGCCAGGCATGCACCGTACGCCGCACACACAGCCCTGCCGCAACACCAACACACAGATGGAGGAGGGAGAAGCAAACAGGAGCGGCACACAAGGCTCCACCGCATGCACATACGGCGAGAGCGGTCCGTCGTGTCTGCATCCCTCACGGAGGGTACGCACACACACAAGAGGAGGTGCAGCACACACAGCAACACAAAAGCAATGTAACAATGAAAACAGAGAGATCCCCGCACACCACGTGGATTGTTGGTCCACGGGAAGTGCAGCCAATATTCATCAAAAAAGCAACTCAGTTACCTTTGGCCCTCGTTCATATTCAGGGCAAGGAATGGAAGAGTGCAGAAAACTATTTATTTGTGTTTCGGTTTGAATGTTGGCAGATGTCTTCATGTATTTTGTTTTGTTTTGCATAGGGCAAACCCTCATGCCTGCATCGTGTGTTGGGGTTCCCGCAGGGTGCACAATTATTTATTCTTTCCTCTGGTGAATGTTTCTTGTGTTGGTGCAGCCAATAATTCGGTTTGTGTTGTTCCTGCCTTTCGCTGGTAAAGCGTTGCAATAGATGTTTGTTTTCCTCCTTCGTTGCTGTGGCACCTGATTCCTCGCCGTTTATTGCGGTGGAAATGGGAATATGTGAGTGGACTCCCACGCACCAGAACGCACCTTCGCTCCTATTTATTGGTGCATGGAAGGGCATGTGTGTTTGGTGGTGTCTCGGCCATATATTTTGTGGGCGTACATTCCCCTGCAGGCTGAGGGCGGGATGACGCTCCGTCGCGGTGCACTTCCCTCGCATGCCGCCCGCGGTGATTCATCATGCATCACCCCCTCACATATTCCGTGGTGCCACACCGCTGATATTACTGCAGCCGCTGTGGTTCCGCGCATTTCACGCATTTGATTGTGCCACAATACATCCGCTCGTGTGGCCGCCGCATCCAAACAGCGGTGCCCAACACCGTGAGCGGCAGTCCACATCCTTGTGTGTTCCAACGCTGTGGTGTTTTACTGTCAGCCAGGCGTCAGAACAGGAGAGTATTGTGCTGGCAGTACAACACACGGAGCTGCAGTGAATGACTCGGGCGGCGACGCATCTATTTGTCGCAAAGCAGTGGAAAGGAGTCGGGCAAAATGATGCCGGCTGCATTCACAACACCACATCCACAGCCAAAGCATGCGACGTGATGTGTGTTTCACTGCTGCTCTGAAATGCCTGCAGACGACGTCACTAGTGGAGGTATGCCATCCATGATCAGCGGACAGACAATAATCGGCATGGGAGGTCACAAAAGGCAGCAACGACGCCAGCAGCAGGAGCAGCTCTCTCCCTCTCTCTCTGCTGCCTCCGAGAAGCAAATATTCCACCAGCCACAGCTGACTGTGCCATCGTGACACTCCATGCACGTCGTGGCTGCGTCAACACATCCTGTTCCCTGCAGCGCCTCAAAAGATGCCTCACTCCGTCCACTAAGTGCATCGGTGTGGGCCGTGCCTCGGCTGTTCGTGAGGACCACAGCGATATGAGGGTCACCGAGTCGCAGCATGTTTGCTGTGACGTTGTTGCATGGCACCTGCACACACACACGCAGCGCCTGCATCCCTCCATTTTGTGTCCGCCCTCTGCCGGAGTGGCCACACACACGGGCAGCAGCAAAATCATTTCACCCTCGACGATCCAAAATCAACACCGACATCCCTCGCGACGCAAAGATCTCAGTTGCCAGCACGGGCCTCCTGTCGCTCTGCCATCGACGATGAAACACGGCACAGTGCACGCACTTATTTTCCTCGTGTGCAGTCAGCCGTTTGCTTCACGCATTCTTCGACGGGCTGACGTCCATAAAAGCACGCCACAAAATGCCACCGTGATCGCACAATCTCTTGCGATGAGCGTCGGTGTGTGCATGGATCCGCTGCTCACACGTGCTGGCAGGCAGCCTGCAGCCGGTGCCCTCGTGCCATTTCATCGGCTCCAGCACGGGAAAGAGAAAGTGGCCTATTCCCGATGCACTTATTCCCACCAGCAGCACCAACACGCTGGTCGCCAGCCGTCATTCCTCAGCACATCCAGGAATGCTGAAAAGTGACGTGGAACTGTCAGCCAGCAACGCCACAATCCCCGCACACATGTCGGCTCCACCAGAGAAGACACACAAATCACAAACAGCACCCTTCACATGATTTCCGAACATCATTCCAACACACCGCGGCACGCCAAACAGAAGTAGTCGTCACTCCAATGCACCTCCCCACACAATCACATAGTCCATGCACCACGCACGGCAGCAGCTCACACGCGGTCAGACAAATGTTCCTCGGATCAGTGTTATCCGCGTGCAGCAGTGGGAAGTAAACAAAAGAGACAGCTGCCAAACCCCAAAGAGTGCCGCAACTGGCCGCAAGTCAACGGAACGCAGCCACTCAAATGAATTCAGTCCTCATGCCCTCAGCCTCCCACCTTCCCCACAAAGGACCCAATAACTGCAAATCAAATACCCTGTCCATTAAAATTGCTGTGAAACACCAGATTAAGCTGCAGTGCCTTATGTTGTAATCCAAGGACATTGTTGTCGCCTTCACGGAAGTAGACGCACATCTGTTATTCACAACGACGCTGAACACCTGCAACGACTTCTTCAGAAACGCAATGCTCCTACCAAATCAGGAAATGCCCACGCACCGTCCGTAAGCAACAAAATTTAAAAAACAGCAAAATTCCTCACACAAAAACCACAGTAGACCCTGCCACGCCGCCATCAGCTGCGGCTGAGCGCAAGAGCTGGGGCGTTCCAGCACACCATGCAGTCCTTTCTGGTTGGGTGCTTCCACAGTGCGTTGCGCCACAGCGACGAGGCAATCGCACCGTGTCCGGCCCCCATTCACCTCCACAGCCTGGAAGTGCGGCACCGCGACAGCTGCACAGCATCGCTCGGCCCACGCGCAGCAAAGAAGGATACTTCTGTCCACCTGGCAGCCAATCCAGCACCGCTGCAGAGGAACATTGGGTTCCGCGCACCCACACAACACGAACGCCTCACACTTCTCCGATATATTGAGGACATGCGTCGCGCAATCTGATTGGAGGCCATGCCGCCGTCCATGCGTGAAAGGCGGCGACATCGATCCTGCTTCCGAGAGATGCTGTTGTTAATGAATTGCGACGCTTCTGCGGTCACATGGAGATCTCCCGGAACACATCCGCGCCCCTCATGCTGAGCACCGGATTTTCGTACGCGACACTGTGAGCTGCAACGAGGTGAGCGTCTTCTAGCCACGGCATGCCAATGACGCCCTGAACGGTGTCAGACGATCGGCCCTTGAAGCGGCCTGCGCCTCTCCGGGGCCGTATGACGCAGGCCGCTGGACGCGCGGCTTGTTGTCTCTCGCTGAGCTCGCATCTGGATCCGCTGCACTATTTTATGGCTCCACCACGACAACTGATCTCCCTGTGGAGGTACATCGTGCAGCAGCTGGCAGGCTCGCACGCTCATATAGAGCAGAGTGCCTTGCCACTGAAGATGGCATTAGACATCTCATACCTCCTCGTCTGGAAACATCCCAATCGCCCACACGAATCCTGGTGGCAACGGACTCCCCGTCGAGAATTGAGGCACTCCGCGTCGTTCCACTGGCCGCGCGAGACTACGTTACTGAAGAGATTTGGATTATGCTGCTCTCCTTGATACAGCGAGGTCGCTATGTAGAATTCATGTTTTCTCCGTCGCACTGCGGTATCCCGCGCAATGAGGCTGCTGACGACGAGGCCATGATTGCACGATCCCTCCCGCAGGAGGACAGCCCAATCTGGCACATGGACTTTTTTACTGCAGTCGGGTGACCGTACCGGAGGGATGCCCCGAAGAAAAGGAAGGGCGCGTACACCGCGTGACAGGCACCTGTCGGTGTGGCAGGACTCTATTCCTGGTTTCGATCCGGACATCGTGCCCCGAGTGGCGGCTCTGCGCAAAGGCAAGATGCGATTCCTGCCCACTCTTTGACATGCATGCGCGTGCCCTCCGTATCACAAATAACCCTCTGTGTCGGTGGTGCCGTCCCTTTCTTACTGAAGTGACCGGCCCGCCGCTGCCTCCGCCAGAATCTCTTCCCGACGTGAGCACCGCAAATCCTCGCCGACCAGCGAGCGGCGGATTGACGTTCTCCTGCCCAACCTGCAGCAGAGTGCGCTCGTCCGTCCACAATATGAGGGCACATGCCCGACGTGCTCGACCTGCCCTTCCGATAGTTTGAGAAGGCCTCGGATGCGGATGCCACAATGGCGCCAGCGTCTTCTTAACAGGCGCCTCGCGCACAGGTCGCCACAGAAAGTGCCAAGCATGCCAGCAGGCAATGCACGCAGGAAGCACAACCGCGGGTACTCGAGATGGACCACGAGAGAATTCGCTTTATCCACTGCAGAAATGCCCCCGTCGTTGGGAATTGGGAATGCGAGTGTTTGGGAGTGCCCCAGCCCGCACGACGGCACGTTTCGGACGGAATGCTCGCCACTTTTGTACGGACGGCCCTTGCGCTACCCACTCGTTATTGCAACAGCATACAACAAAAACAAGATAATAATTCGTTTTGTGATGAATATTGGCTGCACTTCCTGTGGACCAGCAATTCACGTGGTGTGCGGGGATCTCTCTGTTTTCATTGTTACATTGCTTTTGTGTTGCTGTGGGCGCTGCACCTTCTCTTGTGTGTGTGCGTACCCTCCGTGAGGGATGCAGACACGACGGACCGCTCTCGCCGTATGTGCATGCGGTGGAGCCTTGTGTGTCACTCCTGTTTGCTTCTCCCTCTTCCATCTGTGTGTTGGTGTTGCGGCAGGGCTGTGGTGTGCGGCGTACGGTGCGTGCCTGGCTGCTGCCCTCTCCTCATGTGGTGTGCCCTCTGTGTGTGTGTCTGCCGCACCTCTCGTCTCCCCTGTTGCTCTCCATGTCCCTCACTGTGCAGATCAGCTCCACACCACTGAACGACCACACTCACGATGATGATGACGTGCCGTCTGCTGTGCGCCCTGTTGGTGCTCGCTCTGTGCTGCTGCCCGTCCGTGTGCGCGGCAGGGAGTGGAGATAAACCTGATAAAGCTGGAGAAAATCCAACGCTCCAGGATTCAGTGGTTTCAAACGATTCCGACAATACACGAGCAAAAGGCACGGAACTTAATGGACAGACTTCAGATAAGGAGGCCGATTCGTCAGAGAGACCATCGAAGACCGTCTCTGCGTCACCAACTCCATCTCCGACAGGTGCAGAAGAAGAAGGATCAAGTAGGGTACCCACTTTGCAAGATGGAAGAAGTGCGTCTGGTCAGCCAGGGGTATTAGAAGAAAATATCATTTCGCCGGGATCAACAGGTGATTCCGATAAGTCAGATGTAAATAATCGGGAGCATAATAAAGAAGTGGCGCTAGCCGGTAAAGAGGTTAAGGAACAGGCACCAAACACGACAACCACAACAACCACAACTACAACAACGACCACCACCACTGCGCCAGAGGCACCAAGTGATACGGCCATGAATGCAGAGGCGCCAACCACGACGACTTCCCACGCACCGTCACGTCTTCGCGCAATCGACGGCAGCCTCAGTAGCTCTGCGTGGGTGTGTGCCCCGCTGCTGCTCGCCGCATCCGCGCTGGCGTACGCCACTCTGGGCTGAAGAGGTGTGTGTGCGGGCTGTGCGTCCAGCACTCAGCCACGGGAATTCGTTTACGTCTATTGTGGTCCGATGTATATAATAATAGAAAGTATTGATTGTGTTTTGCTTCACTTGCTTCCGCTGCCCTGCTGTCTTTACCGCGTTGTGCTGCTCCCTGTATCCGTCACGTTGAACGTATCCCAGACACACTCATATGCACTGCACGCATACAACTGTTTGCATGGACGCACGTCCGTGTGTGGGTGCATGCACACAGGATCCATTTGGTGCAGCTGTTTGTTTTTTGTGTTTTTACTTGTTTTTACTTTATTGCTGTTTGTTTACTGTTTTTTGCTTTTAATTGCTTCTTGTGTGTTTTCTTGCTGATCAATTATTGCAGGGCTGTGTGTATTGTTTTTGTTCTTTCACTGATTCCAACTGCCTCATGGTTTGTTGCTGCTGCTGCTGCTGGGCTGCTGCCGTTTGTCACTGTCCTGTGCGGTGGTTGTGTGACTTTCTCCTTTTCCTTTTCCTTTCACTCTGCGTTGACGTGTTGTTAGTTTGTGCTGAAGGCTGCACGCAAGTGACAGGAGTGACGGCGATGATGATGACTGGCCGTGTGCTGCTGGTGTGTGCCCTCTGCGTGCTGTGGTGCGGCGCCGGCGGTGGCTACGCGTGGCCGTACAAGGAATGTAAAAGCGATAATGAATCGTGCCTTAATGACGGTCAGCACAAGAGTGTATATAACAGTTCAATTCTATCTCGGTTTTTGGGTGAGACGGATTCGACATCTACGGGATTGCTTGGTTCTTCCACTGGTTCGACTGGAAGTGGCGGTGACGTCTCACGAAATGGCGCAGGCGGAACCACGATCTCCGCAACAGATTCACAGAAAGGAGGTGCTCAGTCCTCTTTGACTCCATCCCAACATGCGTCAGCCTCTCCTGGCGACTCTTCTCGATCCAAAGAATCCTCTGAGAAAACTGAAGAGACTCCTGGTCCTGCCTCAACCTCCGACAATGATGGCGATGGAGGCCCGAACACAGCCAATCAAGCCCATTTGACTGGTGGTGAGAAACGTGACAGCGGCCATCAAACCGAAGACGGAGACACGGACCCCAATTTGCCCCTTGAAGATTCGAAGGACGGTGAAGACACCCACAGCTCTCCCACGCCACCTCCAGCCAATAAAGCAAATGTACCCAACGTAACAGCAGAAGGAGAAAAGGTACCGGCGGTGTTGACAAGACAAGAAGAATCGGAAGGAAATCCAGAAGCAGAACCAGAGAATGAACAGCACAGCTCTGCGAATGGCGTGTCAGTGCCGCAGCCAGAAGCAGCACAACAAGGCGAAACTGAGGATGATAATACGACGGAAAAAACACCAGACGAGGCCGCAGCTCCGAAAAATGGCACAGCGACGCTTGACGACAGTGACGGCAACACCGCGGTCTCCCACACCGCCTCCCCTCTTCTTCTTGTTGTTGCGTGTGCGGCTGCGGCTGCGGTGGTGGCCGCGTGAGAGTGAGTGCGGGAGAGCCGTGCACCGCCCGCACACACACGCGTCCTTCTCTCTCTGTGTGTGTGTCCCCTTGCATGGACTCTCGCCCTCACCTCACCCCACGAGGCACACACAATAATGTGCCCATTGTATATATGCATGCACACCCATGCAGGCCCGTTGGTGCTCTCTTTTGCACGACACGCACCGCTGCCGTCCTGCCTGGCTGCATGGGCGGAGCACCGTAACTGTTTTTGTTTTTTGTCCTCTTATGATTGTTTTAAGTGTTTTCAATTTTTCTTTGCTGTTTGCTTTAAAATATTTTAAATGTTTTTTTCGTTTTTTCTGGTTTTGCGAGTGTTTTTGTTTAATTTTTTTGTTTTTGTTGTGTGTTTTTTATTCAAAAATCTTTATTGCTTTTTTTTTTACTTTTAATTATTCTTTTCTCTCATTTCTTCTTTTTTTTTGCTTTTGGGGCAATCACTATGGACGTTTTTTTTCTTTTCTACTCTTCCCTCTTTAATTGTTTGTTGCTGCACTCTTCCTGTGAGGGGTGCCGTGTGTTTCCCGCCCAACTGCTCCACTCGCACACCCACCGACACGCTCATGACGACGGCCCTGTGCGCCTCGCCTGCTGCACGCATGAGGAGGGCCGCGACGAACGGCGCGCTGAGGGAGCCGTGACGCGTGGGCGTGCGACGAGGGCCTGTGGGGCGGAGCACACATTTCTTCCCTCTTGTTTTGTTTTCGTTGCGGCGAGGGCGGGCAGACACCCGCAGCGCCACACACACAGCCACACCCTGCCGCCGTGTTTTTCTTTAAGGATTTGTTTTGCTTTGCGTGTTTATTTCATGCGGTGGCGCACCCTTCGGTGTCGGCCTCGTGAGCATTTCTCTCCCCTCCGATGATTTCTTTTTCTTTTGCTGCGCTCACTCTCCCGATGGAGTGACGCGACTGCCGTCATGTCTGCGTGCTTCTCTCAGTCCCCACACACACGAGTGACTGTGCTCTGCGGGCCGCACTCACGCGCCGATGAGAGGGCTGAGGGGAGCAGCAACACGCAGATGACCCCATGGAATATAAACGATGTGCGGACACACGGAGGGTCGGACGGTTGAAGCACACGCAACCATCTTTTTAATTTTCTTTTGCGGGCAAAATACATACGGACAGTTTGGTGTGGCCACACGGCAGCCAGGCGATTTTTTTCTTATTTTAAATTTGTGTGGAGCAGTAATGGACGGTTTCTTTTCATTTATAATTATTTTGTGTGGTGGGGTTTACGTAAGACGAAGGGGGACGTTTTTTTTGTTTTCAATAAATATTGTGTGAATTGCCGCTGCTTGGGCTGCAGTGCAGTCATGAGTTTGAGCGGTCTTCTTCTTGTTGTTTCCGTTATGCGTCCCCGCTGTACAATTTTGTGCGTCCCTCCACATACTCTGCTCCCTTTTTTCCACTTCTTTGCTTTGTGTTGTTGCAGGCACACACAACCGCACACACACAAGATGCACATTGCAGTGGATTTGAATGCACCTTTTGTAGTGCATGCTGGCAGTTGCGTGTGGCGGCTGTTGTCTTCCTCCGTGGCCATGAGGAGGGGAGAGAGGGAGCGCACCCCGAGACTATTTTTCTGTGGGTGTGATGCGCCGCGTGTGACTGCGTTGAGTTGGGCTCCGTGTCCCATTGATGGCGGGATGGCAGGAAATTTTGTGCCGCGTGATGGATGGATGAGGGTTCGCTTGCTCCGTGTGCGTTCTGTGGTGGCCGCGGGTTTTGCCATTTCCCGTTGACTGCGGGAATGAGCTGGGGGAGATGTTGGTGGATGTCTTCTCCTCCTGCATGGTGGGTGGCTGCTGGCGTTGTGTGCCTCCTTGCGTGGATGCCGTCTCGTGGTGTGTGAACTGTGCGGCTGGGCCTGCTGCCCTCTCCTCATGTTGTCTGCGCTCCCTCGCTGTATCCGCTGTGCCCCGTCCCTCTCCCTCTCGTTCCATTCTTTTCCTTCCGTCTCACCGATCAGCTGACTGACACCAGCGACTCCACTACGGGCGATGATGACTGCGATGGTGACGGTGTGCGGCGCCGTGTTTTTCCTTGCGCTCTTGTGCTGCTGCTGCTTGTCCGTGTGCGTGACGGCGACAGGAGACGATAATAACGGTAACAGCCGTCCTCCCAGCCCTGAGCTAGGGAAACCGGATCCTACAAAAATATGCCTGGTGCATTACAGCCATATGGTGGGGAGACCGGTGTGCCACAGACAGAGAGTGGGAGAGACAGCGAGGAGGGTTTGAGAAGTCCAGGACCTTCGTTGCCAAAGGAAGCAGGCACAGCCATCACTGGACAGACACGAGTTCCGCCAGAGTCACTGAGTTCGGCTAGCGATAATCCAGAGCCACGAGGTTTGGCAACTCAGTCTCCACACACACACAAGGTGCGACCGGTATGTCAGATGCACAAAATAAAGGCGCAGTAAAATAAACGAGGCGATGAGAATCATAAGGCACCGACATTAAATCAGAAGATCAAAATGCCAAATAGTACCAACAATAAGACTACAACAACGCTCTGGGTCAGCCGTCCGCCTCAACGTGGTGCCAGCGTGCAGTACTCTTTGCTAGAGAGGAATCTAAGCGCCTCCTGCCCATCCGCCGCCCGCGGAGAGGTGACAGACGCCGCACAAGCGGGTCGGAAGGGCACCAGATGGAGCCATTTACATGGTTGTCTGCTGAGCGGTATTTCTATCCGCTGCTGAATTCCATCGGCGCTTATCGGCGCTATACATACCGTTTGCGTGCCGTATGTGGCGCGCAACGACAAAAGCTACTGCTAAGCGGAGACGTTGAGCAGCACCCAGGCCCCATAGCAGTACTCCAGATGAACGTTTCTTGCCTCACGGCGTCAAAACTCGCAACATTAATGGCGCAAGGAGCAGACATAATAGCCATCCAGGAGACTTGGAAGTCGTCGGAGCAGATCGCCAGCATGCACACTGGAGATTATGTGCTCTATGCACAGTCGCGCATCGGCAAGGGAGGCGGTGTGGCGGTGCTGGTGCGGAAAACTCTCCGCTCCAAGCGTATACCTCTCACCATCCCCCAGCATGACACCAGCCTTGAAGTGGTGGTGGTCCAGGCTGCTCTGGACCAGAACCGTGATCTTATTGTTGCGAGTGCCTATATGAGACCACCACCGCAAGTAACGCAATCCTTCAGGCGGTTACTAAACTGCCTTCCAGCCTCGTCGCCGCTCCTGCTGTGCGGGGATTTCAACATGCATCACCCACAGTGGGAGCCATTCTTGGAGACTTCTCCAAGCGAGGTTGCTGCAGAATTTTTAGAACTGTGCACGGATGCGGGACTCACCTTGGTTAACACCCCTGGTGAGATCACGTACGCCCGTGGCACAAGAGAACGATCCTGTATCGATCTGACATGGTCAAAGCATTTGACTGTGTCGGATTGGTCAGCTTCCGTGTCGCCGCTTAGTGATCATTATATGCTGACATTTACGCTGCATCAGGCATTTAAGGATACCATACCTTCGGCACCTAAGTTTTTCTACAGTTGGGGGAAATGCAAATGGGATTTATTCATCAAGGACTTCGACGCACAACTTCCGGCATACGACTATAGAAAGCAGTCCACCGGCATTAAAGCTTTCACGAGAGCGCTTATAACTTCGTATCGACGACATTGCCCCGCGGCATGCACAAGGACGGTCCCAGGCTTTGGGACGACACTCTCATGGAGGCAGAGCGGATGGCTACCGACAGCAAGGCCCGCTATCTACAGTTACCGACGCCCGACCGTGAGGCAGAAATGCAACGGACAAGGAGTCAATTCTTCCTCCTACTCCGAGAGCGCTTGCGCAACACGTATCCACGTCGCATCAGCAAGTTAAATCCAGGCGAGCCACTCGCATGGAAATACATTTCCGGACGAAAAAAGGCATCACTTCCATCTCCCACATCAATGTTATTGGGAGGTGGCCAACACACTTATAAAACAGCAAGGAGAGCAGCGAATGCTCTCAATCGCATCTTTTTTCCATTTCACCCCTCTCAAAGAGCGGTCGGGTTTTCCAAAGGCATCAACAGACGGAGTACGTCTTTGAGCATTATTTCTTCTTCTATTTTTGGACCGCAGAACAGCAACGAGTTGATCTCTACATTTACATCAGGGGTTTTCTTACTGCCCTATTGATGCACCTTTTAATTCTACGGAACTGCTTGCTGCGCTACGTAACACGCCGTATGGCAAGGCCCCGGACCGGATGAAGTCTGCAGTGAGGCACTGCGACATATTTCGTCAAAGGGCCTTCGATTCCTTCTTCGCTGCATTAGCCACAGTTGGACGACCGGTACGATTCCGGCTGAGTGGAGACGCGCCACCATCGTTCCACTATTAAAACCCGGTAAGTCGCCGGAACTGCTTGAGTCATATCGACCCATCAGCCTTACTTCCATTGTGAGTAAGGTTGCCGAGAAAATGGTACTGAAGAGATTGCTTTGGGTGTGGACGCCGCACCCCCACCAGTATGCATATCGTAGTATGCGTACCACGACGATGCAGCTGGCACACCTGATACACGAAGTGGAGCATAATAGAAATCACTATTTCCAAGTGAGCCTTCCCAAGAAGAGCGGTATTGGCAATCAACTCCACTACAGACCCCATCGGACCCTGCTGGTGTTGGTTGATTTCAGCAGGGCCTTTGACTCCATAGATCATCGAGTCCTCAGTCGCCTGCTGGCTCATATTCCGGGGGTGAATTGTAGAGGTGGCTTAGAAACTTTCTATGTGGTCGCTACGCGAAGACACGAGTTGGCCACAGACACAGCGATCGGCGTCCCATGCTGCGAGGAGTTCCTCAGGGGTCCGTGCTGGGACCGTATTTGTTCTCCCTTTACGCACACCCACTTCTCAGTCTGCTGAACAGCTTTGCGGGTGTCACAGCAGACATGTATGCGGGCGACCTCTCTATTATCGTTAGGGGGCAGTCCCGGGAAGACGCCATTCCCACTGCCAACATGGTTCTTGGAAAACTGCATGCGTGGAGTCAGGAAAATGGCCTGGCCATTAACCCGTCAATGCGTGAAGCTGCTTGGTTCACACTCTCCACGCACACGGAGTCAGATTATGATCGTGAAGGAAGGTGGCCCCTGGTAGTGGCTGGATGTCAAATCCCAGTCATGACCATGGGGGCATCGCGAACTACGAAGCCTCTCGGCATGGATCTCGATCCGCGACTGACGCTAAATGTGGCGGCCTCCAAGCAATGCGCTGCCACTTCGCAACGGATATCGCAGCCACGCTGCATAGCGCACAAAGAGGCGGGGCCATCTCCACATGACCTACGCACGTTCGTCATTGGATACGGTGCTTCCAAATTACGCTATGGCAGCGAGCTCATATGGGCAGTAGCGACGGATTCAGCGAAGAATGAGATGCAGAAGACGTACGCAACTCTGGCACGCATTGTCAGCGGAGTTCCGAGCACTGCCGACCCGGAATCCGCACTACTGGAGGCTAATATGCCGCCGCTCCACGTCCTCTGCCTGCGCGCGCGGCTCTCCATATTTGAGAACACACGCGCATTTCAGATGGACTGGATGCGGAGACCCCCGCCTGAGCCACCGCCTCGCGCTGGTTTCCGCATCTCGCCATTATCTCGGGACGAGCTATATGCCTTCGTAGACGTATACACAAAGGACTACGGCATCACCGAGAGCTCACCACGCGAAGAGCGGTTCTTTCGCAGCTCCATTCCTCCCTGGTTTGCGGCCTCCGCTCACCGGGTCACCATCGGTGTGGAACTTCCGATAGACCTCTCAATAACTGACGAGGAAGAGCTGATAAGGGAAAAGCGCAGGGTCAGCGAAGAGGCTCTAGCGCTGCACAGCCATCGTTCGTGGATACTTGCGACCGGTGGCGGTGTCGACGTTCCCAAGTCAGCAGGGGTTGGAATACTGCTTTCATCCCTCAACACATCGGAGATAATAGAAAAGGCCAGTATAAACTGCGGTGCACGCCCATGCAGCTACAGGACGGAATCCCGTGCGCTGCTTCTAGCCCTGGAGGAGCTGATGATTCCTCGTATCCGCTACAGGCGTAAAACCCTGCTTGTGGTTACGGACAGTCAGTCTCTTCTAGCGGCTCTAAACAAGGGCCCGCTCAGTCAGACAGACTGGACGGAGGATCAGATCTGGCAGCGTCTCTTAACACTGACGCGTGCTGGCTGGTCCGTGCACCTGCAGTTTTGTTACGGACATTGCGGAGTACATGCCAACGAGCCTGCAGATCAGCATGCGACGCAGACTATGGAAAGTGGACAATACACGGAGCACGGAATCGCACCTTTATGGCATACGGATCTGCTGACATGTTTTAATACCCAGCTCACCAACAAGTGGCGTAGTACCATTCGTCAAGACACTCATCGCTACTTGCTTTGCGGCACAAGGCCATCCGATCTCAGCGGTAAGGACCTGATCACTCAGGAAGTTCTACATCGTCAGGAACTGGTTCACCTCGCAAGGGCAAGGTGCGGGGAATCTGAGCTCTGGGGCCGACTATACTGGGCTGAGAAGATTGCACGAACCAATGCCGTTTCTGCAACATCTCACCGGAACAGTCTGCATATATGCGCTCTAACAAAGATCCAACTGCACCGGGGACGGACACTGTTCCCCTGCCGGCAAGGGATGAAGACGTCTCTCCAGTAAGGAGACGGACCGTCACACGCCGTCGGAAGGAGAAATGTCCGCACTGTGATTCTACATTGACGGGATTCTCGGGTCTCGTCAGTCACTGTCGGTCATTTCGTCCGGAACATCCTCCACCGCTTCCCGAGCTCAAATGTGATTTCTGTGACATGGTCTTCCCCACACGGAGAAGCACCGCACAGAAATCGCTGCGCACACAACCCAGACGCCACACGGCATCGGAACAGCAGTGCCAGGCGGCGATCTCTGCTGCCGCAGGATCAGCCAGCTTCCACAAGCACGCCAATTGGCCCGCAGGAAACCTTGCACCATCTGCTTCTAGAATGTCCAAGCGCCTTGGCTGTGCGCCGACGGCTGGGCATTGAACAGGACCTTCGCCTCGGAAAGTTCTCTCAATGGCAGTTGCTTCATAGCAGGAAACTCATTTTGCTGCTCGACCACCTCTTCGGCACTCAGATGGCATTGTATAGCTAGACGCGCTGGTAAGAGTAGGAAAAAATATAATGACCTCATGACGTCCAATACCACCGATGTGTACGGGCGATGGGACTGTATCCATGGTCCTTGAGCACACGCCCCCGCCACTAAGGAGCCCACAAACAGCGGTGCGTGCAGCAGAGACACACAGATCACATCTTCTTTAAACAAAAAGATCAAAGAGAGTGGAGACGTCTAGTTTGAAGGTGACTTGTCTTTGCCGACGGTGAGCAGTGGCGAATGTATCACCTCGTGTGTAGACACACCACTGCTGCTTCTGCCTTTGGGACTGTGTGTGGTTGTGGCAGTGTTCTGAGCCACGGAGTGTGGAGTTGCGACTTCTCACGGAGAATATGTGCCGCGTTCCCTGCGGGCTTTCTTTTTTTGATGTTCTTTTTAATGTTGTTTACATGGAACGATGGGAGTGCCTTTTTCTTTTGTTTTACTTAATGGTCGGTTGCTGCGCACCGTCATGAGCGAATTGTTTTCCCTCTTGATTGCTTCTGTTGCCCACACGCGGTACAGGCACCACGGCTGTGCGTTCCACGGACGACACAAAAGGAGGAGTGGAGAGACAGGCCGGATGCCGCATGAAATGTGTGGGATGTTGTGTGGGCTTGTGGAACAGTAATAATTTTTTCCTTGTGCAGGTACTGTACGCATGTACATATAAACACAGTCCTGCATTGCTGCATGGCGTAAGAAATGATGATTCTGCTGAAGTGTATTTTTTTTTTTTGGAGGAGACTCCCGTTGGGCACCCAACTACACTTTTTGTTTTGGTATCGCTTTTTTACTTCTGGTGTGCAGGTCAGTGTGCGTTCCTCTGCAGGGCTGCTGCCGTTGTTTACGGTGCGTGTTATTTTGTGATTTGTCTTTCCTTTTCTTTTGCTTTCACTCTCTGTTGACGTGTTGTTAGTTTGTGCTGAAGGCTGCACGCAAGTGACAGGAGTGATGGCGATGACGATGACTGGCCGTGTGCTGCTGCTGTGTGCCCTCTGCGTGCTGTGGTGCGGTGCCGGCGGTAGATGTGACGTGGAGGTGGTACGTGTTGCCGATTCACCTGCTAATTCTGAGAGTGGTTCTGTGGCTCCTGACAAAGACACCGATCATACGGTGCATGGTGGAGCAGGAGTCGTTTCAGGAGAGCAGTCACAGAAGCAAAAGGTTGGGGGTCATCCACTCGTGGCTCCGCAATTGCAGGCAGTTTTACAGCCTGAATCAACAGTGCAGCAGACACTCTTCGACACCGAGCCTACGGATTCACTGTCACATTCACAATCATTGCAAGAAGAGCGGCAAGGTGGATCACCCGATGGTTCTTCAGGGAGACCGGCGGCTTCTCACAGTCAAGAGGACAGGAAGAATGAATCAATTGGAGATCAACAGAGAAAAGATCCGCCATCTCCTGCAATTAACAACGATGTTGTCAGCCGCAAGAGTGAGGAGCTCACAGAAGATACTCCGAGGAGAACTGAAATTATTGATGCCGCACATTCAGAAGAGAGGCAGGAGCCTGAAAATGTCACTCCTTCTTTGGAACAAACTCGGGAAACTTCCACAGCCGCACCGGCCATTACCACTCAAACAATTTCCATGCAGCCGCCCGAGGAAAATGCGAGCAGCACCGTCAAAATGAGTGATGCATCACCCCAACCAACAGGGACCGCCAACACAAATCATACGACGACACCTGGCGACAGTGACGGCAGCACCGCGGTCTCCCACACCACCTCCCCTCCTTTGCTTCTTCTTGTTTTTGTTGCGTGTGCGGCTGCTGCGGTGGTGGCCGCGTGAGAGTGAGGGAGAGAGAGCCACGCACCGCCCGCACACACACTCGTCCTTCACTCTCTCTGTGTGTGTGTCCCCTTGCATGGACTCTCGCCCTCACCTCACCCCACGAGGCACACACATAATGTGCCCATTGTATATATGCATGCACACCCATGCAGGCCCGTTGGTGCTCTCTTTTGCACGACACGCACCGCTGCCGTCCTGCCTGGCTGCATGGGCGGAGCACCGTAACTGTTTCTGTTTTGTTTTTATTGCATTGAGTGGGCGACCTCTCTCTCTCTCCCTCTGTGTGTGTGTTTTGCTTTACGGGAGCAGTGAGAGTGTGTGCGCTGGTCGTCCCACGCTTCGGCTTTTTGTTTTGTTTTACTTGTGTTGTGGTTGAGTGCACGAATTAATATTTTTTTGTGGATTATTGGGTTGCTTTGACTGCGGACGCTTGAATTTTTGTTTTTATTTTTATATTGTTTTGTTTTTGTTGAGGAAGTGCCAGCCTCTTGTATTCTTGTAAAGCCATTAAGATTTTCTTTGGCTTATGGCATGCGTCCGTTGATCCACGTTAACCCCACGGTCTGCATCGCTACCGCTGCTTCTTCTGTTTGTGATGATCTCCCCGATGTGGTTTGTCAGCGGTTGCTTTGTTGTCTCCCTGAAGTATTCCTGATTTTTTGACGATGTGTTCTTCTCCGACGGCGAGGTCGATCCCGGTTACGGTGAGGAAAATGCATCTCAGGGCGCTGGATGCGTTGCAGGTGTGGAGCTTCGTTTGGAGTAAACGATGGGTGACCGTCCGCATTAAGGTTCCATCAACGGACCCGTGTGACTGCAGGAGTCACTGCGGCTTCTCCCGGTGTCACGCAATGAATTCATTGAATGAAAATCGCCACTGTAAGAATGGTGTTTTGACCTCTGCGCACGAGAACGCTCTTGCCGAGGAGGGTGTCCCTGCTGCTGTCCAACTGCACGCGGATCGTCTGCTCGTGCAGCCACTGGAGTGTCCGTTGATTGTGCCCCCATTTGCCACGGGCAGTATTTGCAGTTGGTTCACGGTGCGTGCTGGGCATTGTTACACTGGTGTTTTCAATGCTGTCATGGTGCTGTACGTGGCTGCGGCGTTTGGCGGTGTGTGGGTACTGCCGTGCGCCACGCTGGAGGATGGCCGTCCCGTCGCTGGTGCCATTCACATTGCCCGGCGTTTTTATTTCACGGATGCATCGCCACCCGCATCGCCGCGCACCTGGTGGCCATGCTGTCGGGTTCACCTGCCCGCACATGGCAGACCCCAGCATGACGATGAACGTTGCCTGTGTGCGTGGCGGGGCGCTGTCGGTGGTGGTGGACTCGACGAATGCCGCGATGGCAGCGAGGGAGCACCACGACCGCGACGACATTGATGCCAGACGTTGCGCGTCATACCGGTATTCCCGCGGTTGGTAATTGGGGAGTATCCATGAAGGGTCAGCAAAACGCTCGATGGACAGTTGCCCCATCACTGATCCCGCACTGGATGTGAGGAATGCTGAGGCTGCTATTTGGAGGGAAGAATATTTTTCTGCGATGCCTGGGGACAAGCCCTCTTCGTGGTGTCTGGACACGCCTCCCACCAACACGACGGATGCGAGGGACCCGGAAGAAACATACATCTCCGTGCTGTCATGCATTTGGCATTGCGGTGCCTCGGCATGCGTGTGCATCTGAGAGTGACTGAAGAGGGTAACGCCTGTTGTGCCCCATGCACGGCCGAGGCGATGATTACGTGGGTTGCTCTGCCCTACGACGAGGGAAAAGCTATTTTCCGTGACCACGCGCAGGTGTGCACGATATCCGCCACCAGCGGCAGCCTCCTTCCAGTGTTTCCGTGGGACGGCGAGGAGAGGGCGTGTGGAGCAGGACGGTCTCACCGGCAGCTACTGAACAAGGATTGCCACGGGCATCCGTCCCCGTTGCGGAGAGCATCGATACCGGCCGTGGCACCTCACCGAAGGACGTAGACGCGGCTGCTCCCCAGAAGAATCCGTTGACAGAGGAGAAGTGGATCCGGCCAGGACGCCCCGACAGACCGCAAGAAGCTTCTCTCGGTGGCAGGGACCGAAGCAGCGAGAAGGACGGCAAGTAGGACACGCGTCCGACTCCCGGTGATGACACTGTTGCTGCTGCTTGTCCCTGTCCGCTGCTTCTTCTGCTTGCCTCTACTGCCGCCGTGGCAACACTCTATGGAATTGCGGTGTGGACGGCGTTGCGCTGCGAGGCGACTGCGCTTCCTCCTGCGTGGCCCGCACTCAGCATTGGATTTCCAATAGAAAAACATCTATTTCAATGGGTGCCGTTCTCCATATGCATGTGCTGTATGGGCTCCGTTTGACTTTTTATTTGAGATTGGTTGTATTTCCGATGCACATAGTTCCTCCCGTGTTGGTTGCCGATGTGGGCCACCATATGGTGGTATGGCATTGCTTGTGTGTTTGTTAGATTTTCTGAAACGCATATACACACACCGGTGCGAGTGGAATGTGCACACACAAGACAAACACACACACACATATCCAAGCACATTGTCTGTGTGAATTGTACTTGACATATTATGCGGGCGGATTGGTGCGGTCAAGGCCGACGGAGGCGGGGCAGCCGCGTGAGCCCAGCAATGGCGTTTGTGGTTGTGTGCAGGATCATATATTCCATCAGATGCTTGACGCCGTTCATGGATCGTTTAAAGTTTTTTCTGCGATGCCCATGCTGCGTCTGCGCTGAGCTGCTCACTGCGTCTTCATGATCTCATGGAGCACGGCGTGACACTGCTTGAGGACCCCATGACGCCGCGGCAGCCGATTATGAGTAGCCCTGCGCGCTACTTTTTTGCTGTGGAGGATGCGTCTGTGAGCCGCGTGGTTGAGGATTGGATGGCAAAGGTCCCGTACAGGGATGCACACATCTTTGCGCTCGGGTACACCCCGCATCGCAGTCCTCAGCAACTGGTGTGGGTTCGGATAGCGCCGAGGGCGATGCGTTCCAAGGTCATTATGTTAGACTTCACCGCCCCTGAGGTGCTGGTTTTCCACCTCAGCATGCAGAATGGGTTCCCTCAGCTGCTGTCGCCGCTGTCGCCTCCGAATTGAGAGTCCGTTGTGGATGTTGTGGCGTCACGTCCTGTGGCGGCTATTCACGCCATGAACAACGGTGTGCCTGTTATTCGCTACCAAAGCAGAAGCAGCATCTGCCATGGGTTTGCTAGGAATTTCTTTGAGAGGCTTGCCAAGCTCTGCTACGACGAGCCGGATTTCACTTAGGGGCGCCGACAGCCGCGGCAACCCGGTGCGGATCATCGTTGATTGGGGCTGTGTCACGGTGACGCCGCTGATGCAACAACGCACATGTCGGTGTCTGCTTGATGACCTGATGCCGCTGGAGAATAACTTGTATGAGCAGACCCGTAGGAATCGTCTGGGTGTGGACTCGAAGCGGCAGCAATTGGTGGATGAGGAAGATGTGTACTGGCGCTCCTACCGTCATTGTTTTCTTGCGCAGTGCGTGGAGGAGCTTTCGGTGGCGCTGAAAAACCTCCACGCGTATCACCCGGGATTGGCGCATGGCGTGGAGCCGAAGGCCAATCTTGCGGAGTTGAGCAGTGCGGTGCGGTCTCCGCCGGAGTTTCGGGAAAGGCAAGCCAGACTGTCGCTGCACATCGATTTTTTGCGCGAAGCTTGTGGCACAGTACCGGGAGAAGCGACTGGCGGAGGTGTGGGAGGTGGAACAAGACATCGCCGTTGGGCACAAACCCCTCAGGAAAAACCTGGATGGCGTGCGGCGACTGGCGAGGGATGCGGCGATGCCCCGGCCAGTGCGACTGCGTCTTCTGTTGCTTGTGGCTGCGAGCAGCACCGACGAGTTGACGGAGGCCAAGAAGCAGCAGCTGATCCGAGACGGTGGACTGACGCCCGACGGCCATTTGTTTGCGAAACTTGAGCATGTGACGAGGAAGGCCGGGAGCGTGCAACGATACAGCACGGCGTCGGCGCAGAGCAGACGGAGCACGAGTGCCTCTGCGAGCAACGCTGCGACGGACGAGGATCCGTTTCTGAAGCATGCCCGTATGATGATGGAGACGGCGGACAGGAAGAGGTCGCTGCGGGTTGAGCTGTCGTTGACATCGATGGAGCGCGATCATGCGATGAGGCCAAATGGCGCGAGTGGTGGCCATAACAGTGGACCAGCAGGAAAAAACGCCGGGCCATTTCAAGGGTGTGGTGGCAAATGGGAGAATCTTCCTGATCTGGGTGGCGGTGGTTGTGGTGGGATGATTGCCCTCACAACTCCTCAGCGCATTGTGCTGCTTGTTTTGTGTGGTGTGGCCTGCAGCGAGAGGCGCTCAGTCCATGAGATATCCAAAAGGTATGGCCGTGAGGTGGTCATTGGGGAGCCTCGCTGCCGCGTCCTGAGGTGTGTTTGTGCAGGGACTTGGCACCCTACGGCACTGTGACTCACGGGCGAGACACGCACAGGAATGCATCGAGGGCCAAAGAGTGGGAAGTATACAAACACACACGACTGAGTGTGTCCATTGGGATTGTGTGCGCTTCTTCCTGCATTCAGTTCCTCTCCAAGAAGTGTTCCATACGATGCGCGTGTGTGTGTTTAAACGGCCGCGCTGCTCACCTTTTGCTTTTTTTCTTTTGCGTGTGCGGTTGCGGGCCATTTCTTTGCTACGATGAAGGCGGTTAAAAAAGGAAGGAAATTTGTGGAGCATGCACCCACGGCTTCAGTGTTCATCCACTGGTGCCGACTTTTTTTGACAGGGCATTTGTGCACGCTTTTCCCTCCAATGTTTATTTTTTTTTTTACACAGGAGGCAACGGGTGGGCATTCGTGAGTGCTGCGGCGGGCTTTTGTTGCCCTCGCCGGGACGCGCTTAACGGCGGCAGCTCCATGACTTTGTGCACAAAAGGAATGGGACTTTCTCCGGATTTTCACCGCAGGCGCATGCCATGGACGGCCGAAAAAGAGTGTGTGCCCGGTGTTGTTCATAGCTCCAAGGAAAAGATGGTGTTGGATGGCGCACAACGAGTGGATGTGGATTGTGTTGACCGTGCATCGCAGGTGTATCCGCTGGAGGCATTGTGGGCTGCCGTGGCCAGTTACGAGTACAATACATTTAGACAGAAGAACATTTTAAATTGGTCTCTCAGGCGGAATCAATGTACTTAGGCAATGGGTTTACCGCGAGGATTGGCAGGAGGGGACGCACGACGAGGACGCCACTCGCACCGCCATTCATTTCCGTCGCCACGGCAGCAACACAGCCTCATGAGACTACACTCCTTGCGGATTTTCCGGGGTGGCATGCACTGTTCTGTTTGGCGTCTTTGTTTCCCCATCCCGAGCGTCGGTGCAGACTCCCTCGTCGATGCAAGTTCCTATCGATTGCGGACACACCCATTGATTGATGCGGCCGACACCCAGCCCATTGCTGGTGCTTCTGGCATGACTGCCGCACCGCCCCAGCAGCTGGTGCAGTGGAACTGGGGACGAGAACACGGCAGAACAAGTTCAATCGGATGGTGCTGGCAGCCCTGTCAGCGTCTCGCCGACCCCAGCGACCTATCCACACCACCAGCGAGCACAGAAATCGACGGGACAGGGAAGGCATCAACGGACTGTCAGGACACCAGTTGTCTTTCCACATCACTCTCAGTCAAGAAACCGGAAGAATTCACAACAACATCATTCACCAGCAATGAGAAAGGAACAACGACCACCGCCGACAGCGACAGTAGCACCGCGGTCTTCTACACACCACCTCCCCTCTTTTGCGTCTTATTTTCACGTTTGCGTGCTGCTGCTGCTGCAGTGGTGCCCAGGCCTGCATGAAGTGGTGTGCGCTGAATATGAACGAATGCCTAAGAAAAATAAATTGTTTTTGTGATGAATATTGGCGTCACTTCCCGTAGACCAACAATCCAAGTGGTGTGCGGGGATCATTCCTTTTTTATTGTTACTTTGCTTTTTTGTTGCTGTGTGCGCTGCACCTCCTTGTGTGTGTGCGTACCCTCCGTGAGGGGTGCCGACACGACGGACCGCTCTCGCCGTATGTGCATGCGGTGGAGCCTTGTGTGTCACTCCTGTTTGCTTCTCCCTCCTCCATCTGTGTGTTGGTGTTGCGGCAGGGCTGTGGTGTGTGTGTGCCTGCTGCCGTGGATTGGAGTGTGTGTCGTGCGTGGTGTGCGGCGTACGGTGCATGCCTGGCTGCTGCCCTCTCCCCATGTGGTGTGCCCTCTGTGTGTGTCTGCCGCACCTCTCGTCTCCCCTGTTGCTCTCCATGTCCCTCACTGTGCAGATCAGCTCCACACCACTGAACGACCACACTCACGATGATGATGACGTGCCGTCTGCTGTGCGCCCTTTTGATACTCGCCCTGTGCTGCTGCCCGTCCGTATGTGTGAAGACGGCTGTCTTGGAAGGAGGTAAACGCAGTAAGGACTCCGATGCACCAGAAAATATAAGTGGGGAAAACGGTCGGCAAAATGGAAAGGATGGGAGCCCAGAACTGAAGAGCAAAGAGTCAGAGGATGAAAGTGCGAGCGGTACGCAACTCAAAGAAGCTAGGTCCACCGATGGGACGTCCAAGAGTGATCGTGCGTCCGATGAGCCAGGGAAAACAAGCACTGTGGATCAATCCGCAAAAAAACCAAAATTGGAGGATCCTGTGGAAAAAACGACGACCACCACAACGAATACAACTACAACAATGGCACCAACTACGACGACCACCACTACAAAAGTGCCAATTACGTCCACTACTGTGCCTGAGGCACCAAATACCACAAATACAGAGGCGCCAACCACGACGACGACCACCCGCGCACCGTCACGTCTTCGCGAAATCGACGGCAGCCTCAGCAGCTCTGCGTGGGTGTGTGCCCCGCTGCTGCTCGCCGCATCCGCGCTGGCGTACACCGCTCTGGGCTGAAGAATTGTGCGGGGGCTGTGCGTGCCAGCACTCAGCCACGTGGTTTTTTGCGCGTCTGTTGTGGTCCGATGTACTTTATAAGAGAAAATAATGATTATGTTTTGCTTTACTTGCTTCCGCTGCTCTGCTGCGTGGTCCATGTTGCTGCTCCAAATCCGTCACGTTGAACGCATCGCAGACACACTCATATGCACGACACGCCCAAAACTGTTTGCATGGACGCACGTCCGTGTGTGGGTGCATGCACACAGGATCCATTTGGTGCAGCTGTTTGTTTTTTGTGTTTTTACTTGTTTTTACTTTATTGCTGTTTGTTTACTGTTTTTTGCTTTTAATTGCTTCTTGTGTGTTTTCTTGCTGATCAATTATTGCAGGGCTGTGTGTATTGTTTTTGTTCTTTCACTGATTCCAACTGCCTCATGGTTTGTTGCTGCTGCTGCTGCTGGGCTGCTGCCGTTTGTCACTGTCCTGTGCGGTGGTTGTGTGACTTTCTCCTTTCCCTTTTGCTTTCACTCTCTGTTGACGTGTTGTTAGTTTGTGCTGAAGGCTGCACGCAAGTGACAGGAGTGATGGCGATGATGACTGGCCGTGTGCTGCTGGTGTGTGCCCTCTGCGTGCTGTGGTGCGGTGCTGCGGTGGAGGCGGAGGGTGATGGTTCTGATGGGAGTGCTGAACTTTTGCTGGAATCACAAGAGCCTGAAAAGTCTCCAGAGGGCACGCAAGACTTTGTACATGAAGCAGGAGGTCTTAAAGAAGAATTAACTCCCAAATCTGCGGATGAAGATGATGAAGACGATGATGATGGTGAAGGGTCGGAAGATGAAGAAGAAAAACAAATAGAAGGGCCGAGTGGTGAAAAAGGAAACGCTGCACCAGACCCAGTTTCCGGGGAAAAGAAATTAATCGGCACCGAGCAGCAAGCACGGCAATCAATTGTATCTGCAGAGGACATTCCTCTTTCTGACAATCGGGAATCAAATGCCATTCTTACGCAAACGAAGATTGAAGGAACGAAGGACTCCGACAACAATCCACCTGCGGTAGAGAATCCACTCACAACAGTTAACAGGGAGCAAACACTGCATGCGGAAGGAAATCTTCCACCACCTCAAGAAGGTGATGACTCCCGCGAACACGATGGCAAAGACACCACGAGTGAAGATAAAAAAAATGTTCAGCCGCCTGAGACTGCAGCCACACCACAAAGCCACCGCGACAAAGGCTCAGAAGGGACTGGGGACGATACAAAAGCAACGACAGTAACCGCCAACACAACTGATACGACGAACACACAAAACCGTGACGGCAGCACCGCGGTCTCCCACACCACCTCCCCTCTTTTGCTTCTTCTTGTTGCGTGTGCGGCTGCTGCTGCGGTGGTGGCCGCGTGAGAGTGAGTGTGAGAGAGCCGTGCACCGCCCGCACACACACTCTTCCTTCTCTCTCTCTGTGTGTGTCCCATTGCATGGACTCTCGCCCTCACCTCACCCCACGAGGCACACACAATAATGTGCCCATTGTATATATGCATGCACACCCATGCAGGCCCGTTGGTGCTCTCTTTTGCACGACACGCACCGCTGCCGTCCTGCCTGGCTGCATGGGCGGAGCACCGTAACTGTTTCTGTTTTGTTTTTATTGCATTGAGTGGGCGACCTCTCTCTCTCTCCCTCTGTGTGTGTGTTTTGCTTTACGGGAGCAATGAGAGTGTGTGTGCGCTGGTAGTCCCACGTTTCGGCTTTTTGTTTCGTTTTTCTTTTTGATTTTGTGGTTGAGTGCACTCATTACTTCTTGTTTTTGAATTGGTGTTTTTTTTTGATTGCGTACGCCTAATTTCTTGTATTTCATTTGTTTTCCCTTTGAGATATTGTCAGTGTTTCTTATTCTTTCCAAACCATGAAGTATTTTTTTTAAACGTACAGCATGTTTCAGTTGATCCACGTCACCCCACGGTCTGCGGTGCTGCTGGTGCTTCTGGTTGTGATGTTTTGTGCCGGCGGGTGCCTTGCTGCCAGCCTGACGTACTCCTGCTCCTCTGACAAGGCGATGCGTGCCCACAGGGCGAAGTTGATCGCGGCTGTGGTGAGGGACGTGCCTTTTGGAGCAGTTGGTGCGTCGCAGACATGCACCGTCATTGGGAGGAATGGATGGGCGCCCATCCGCATGAATGTGTCGACAAGGGACCCGGATGGCACCAGGAAGTATTGCAGCTCAGAGCGGTATTGCGCAATGAATTCATTGGTGGCAATTGCGAGTGTGAAGGCGACGTTTTTCTATGCTGAGAAAAGGGAAGTATTTGTTTTGTTATACTTTGCAGCCACCGTTCGCTAATGGCCTGCGGGCTGTCCGTAGCGATGTGGCCAGTTTTTCCTTCTTGAACGATGCTGTCGTGCGAAAGGGTGTGTTCCCAAATAGTTGGATGCTCAGTTGTCGAGGACGGGGGCATTCCCACAGCGTGTGCGGCGGGGCTCCCCGTGGATTGTCGGGGGCTCAGCGGCTGGTGGGGATTGCAGCAGAGGAGTGGCTGAAGGGCTACGGCTGTCATTGGAGCTTGCAGAGGTGCGTTGTCCGTTTTTTGCTCGTTGATACGCTTGACATTTTCGGTAGCGACCTGCGCGTGAGGCACCTGTTGGGGAGACCGTGGAGCTGTCGCAGAATCCACATGTGAGGCCTTCTGCAACGATTGGAGTTTCAGAGTTAGTGCGTCGGGCGTGTGCCTTCATATTGTGGACGGACGAGAAGACGCTGCTGCAGCTTGGGCAGGGCGACGTTGATCTGCTGCTCGTCGTTCTACGAGGAGGTGCCGTGGACACGCCAGATGGAGGTTCCGGAGGAGGTCGAGGCGGTCCTGCCTCTTCAGTGTGAGAGGGACGGCACCACCGACACAAAGGGTTGCCTGTGATCCGCAGGGCGCGTGCCGGTCAGCCGAGGAGTGGGCAGGAGGACGTCCATCAGCCGCTTGCTGGTCGGCAAGGAGTGGCGGTGCTCACGTCGGGAAGAGGTTACGGCGGAGGCAGCGCACAGACGCGGTCCCAACAGCACCGCAGCACAGCCGATCCCAGAGGGCAGGGACGTGGTGCCGCCATGCCTCGGAGCATCACAGGCCTGGGCTCCACAAGAAAACAAGCTGTTTCGCACGGGCCTCTGGCAGCATGGAGAAAACACCGCGAAGGGCATGATTGCGGTCCTCCCATTTGCGGAGCAGTTCAGCACGGGGCAGGCTGCCTCCCGGTAAAAAAGTACGCTCGTTGCAGGCTGTCGCTGAAACAGACTCGGCCTGCTCCATTCCGTCCGTCGTGATTCCTGTGGTCTGTCACGGCTGCCACTCGTGCGGTGCCTCAGTGCATTTCCAACCATGTGATTACAGTAGCCAGAGGTGTTTCACACGCCGAGGTGGAAGCATTCCAGTCAGCATCACGCAGGACAAAGACGACATGTTTCCGTCGTGGCAGCATGCCTGCCTGTCGCGGGATGCCGTCGTCCGTCCCTGCAGTGTGGGATGGCAGATGTTGGTCCGAGTCCATGTAAACGGGTGGACGTCCAGTGGAAGACACGCAGTACGCGTTGCGCATTCAAATTGGGAAACGAGACGCTGCGGCCGCTGATCCGAGTTGCCTGTGCCGGGACGTCGGACAGCTCGCACTCCATGCCGCTTGAGGTGGTGGCGAGGTCCTCTCCTGCCGTCGTGGATGGTGAGCAACCGTCCCGGAGCTCATGGTGTGAATTCAGGTCGTCCGCAATAGGCGCTGCAGGACCAAGACGACGAATGTCGCTCGCAAAGTGAGCAGTGTGGGCAATTACTGTAGGAAGGCCGCAGAGGTTCACCACGCACATGCTGGGGCTGGCCGGTGGGCACACGCGGAAGGCGGTGGTCTCCAGGCAGTTGGTTCCAGCAGCGACAGGCGCTCGCACGGAAAGGTGTGGCGCACAACGAGGACCACGCCAGCGGCACGCCCACTGCAGGCCTGGTGGAAGTCAATGCAGCCAATGAGCCTCGTCGCTGGGCACTCTGGTGCCTGCACTCATGCAGAAGAACGATGTCGGGCTGTGCTGCGCCAGTCGAGCAGCAAGGGCAATCCTGAAGGGCGAACGACCTAAAGTTCTGAGCTGCTAGATAACTACGAGGCCATCCTCATCGGGGTGCGCTCCCTCTCCTCCCCTCCTCCTCATGGCCACGGAAGAAGACAACAGCCGCCACACGCAACTGCCAGCATGCACTACAAAAGGTGCATTCAAATCCACTGCAATGTGCATCGTGTGTGTGGTTGTGTGTGCCTGCAGCAACACAAAGCAAAGACGTAGAAAAGAGGGAGCAGAGTATGTGGAGGGACGCACAAAAATGTACAGCGGAGACGCATAACGGAAACAACAACAAGAAGAAGACCGCTCAAACTCATGACTGCACTGCAGCCCAAGCAGCGGCAATTCACACAATATTTATTGAAAACAAAAAACGTCCCCCTTCGTCTTATGTAAACCCCATCACACAAAATAATTATAAATGAAAAGAAATCGTCCATTACTGCTCCACACAATTTTAAAATAAGAAAAAAATCGCATGGCTTCCGTGTGGCCACACCAAACTGTCTGTATGTATTTTGCCCGCAAAAGAAAATTAAAAAGATGGTTGCGTGTGCTTCGACCGTCCGACCCTCCGTGTGTCCGCACATCGTTTATATTTCATGGGGTCATCTGCGTGTTGCTGCTCCCCTCAGCCCTCTCATCGGCGCGTGAGTGCGGCCCGCAGAGCACAGTCACTCGTGTGTGTGGGGACTGAGAGAAGCACGCAGACATGACGGGAGTCGCGTCACTCCATCGGGAGAGTGAGCGCAGCAAAAGAAAAAGAAATCATCGGAGGGGAGAGAAATGCTCACGAGGCCGACACCGAAGGGTGCGCCACCGCATGAAATAAACACGCAAAGCAAAACAAATCCTCAAAGAAAAACACGGCGGCAGGGTGTGGCTGTGTGTGTGGCGCTGCGGGTGTCTGCCCGCCCTGGCCGCACAGAAACAAAACAAGAGGGAAGAAATGCGTGCTCCGCCCCACAGGCCCTCGTCGCACGCCCACACGTCACGGCCCCTCAGCGCGCCGTTCGTCGCGGCCCCTCCTCATGCGTGCAGCAGGCGAGGCGCACAGGGCCGTCGTCATGAGCGTGTCGGTGGGTGTGCGAGTGGAGCAGTTGGGCGGAAACACACGGCACCCCTCGCAGGAAGAGTGCAGCAACAAACAATTAAAGGAGGGAAGAGTAGAAAAGAAAAACGTCCATAGTGATTGCCCCCAAAAGCAAAAAAAAAAAAAAAGAAAAGGGAAGAAATGGGGATATAAAAACGCACAGCAAAGTAAACAGGGAAAAAGTAAAAAAAGTTATTAAAGAAGATAAATTAATTACCGTGTGTGTCGCTGCTGGGGAGGGTCGCAATTGTCCCACGCGGCAGCCAGTCACTCCTCACAGAGCCGCAAACACCCACAGTCCCAACAGAAGAAGCGATGGCAGCAGTCCGCTCCCGCACACAGTGCCGGCATCGGTGTTATTCCCCTGCGACACATTTACAAGACTGCTGCTGAGTGCCGTGGCATTTACTCCCCTGACCTGTGAATTGAGCTCTCCCTGTACTTCCGTTCCTCCCGCCGTCTCCCCATTCGCACCAGAGCTCGCAGCCACCTCAGTTGTATCTGCGGGGCCAACTTGGGCCACGTTCGTAGCGGTAGGAGCGTTTGCATCTGCTGTGGCGGTAGTATCCACAGGAGTTTTAGGTGGTGTGTCTCCCTGCACAGCATCTCCACCTTCCGCTCCCACCCTTGGATCACCGTCGGATGAAGAAGCGACATCCACATGTTTACTTCCACCGGGAGAAGCGCGCAACGCCAACTGATTTACTGACTCTTCTCCTGAATTCGTTACAGTGGACGTTGCTGATGTGGACGTGCTGCCACCGCCCGCACCCTCATTTTCATTCAACAATTTAGGCACCGACGGCGATTGCCCGGCAGAAGAGGACTGCGACGGGGTTCCCTGGCCATTTTCAGGCACCACAGGTGGAATGAGGACTTTATTCGGGTTGAGGGCGCCAATCTCCGCAGCACTCAACGGGCGGTTGTAGAGCAATACGTTCCTCACAGTCACAAACACGTCTTCTTGGTTCCCTGCACCGCCTGCAGTGCGTTCGCCTCCTCCAATGTAGAAGTGGGATACCTCTTCTGAATCCTTATTCTCCAATGCACACGCTTCATACCCACACACACTTTTACCATCAACGTAGGCGGTGCCTTGGGTGCCGTTCCGTAGCACAATGGCCACTTGGTACTTTTTCTCTTTATCCCAAGCGCTGCTGTGCTCCTGAGAGTTCGTTCCGCCACCGCAAGACAGCTGCCACTTCCTTTCTTTGTTGTACGACAGTCCCAGAAGTACTTTATTATTATCGCCATTCATCTTCACACCCAACAAAGGAATGGGGGTATCTCCCTCCGGCAGATTGTGGATGGACACCGTCGCCACAAGAGTGAAGTTGTAGTTCGCAAAGTGGTACGGCTGATTCTTCCCCTGCTCGCCAACGGGCCACTCCGCCCACGCTCCCGTGAACTTCACACCATCCTCCGCCTTTGCAGCCCCTTCTTTCGTTACTGTTGACGCTGCTGCCTCATCTTTCTTCTTCACTGTGGCGTTCACCCCGAGGTACTCGTCCCTCCATGTGTCATTAGAGAAGTTGCCGGACAGAAAGCCAACCAGCCCATTTGTCGGCATGGCAGTGCCAGATGAGGTATCCTTCTCAGCACTTGAAGTGGTGCACAGCTTGGAGACAGTTTCGTCCACTTTCTTCCACGTCGCCAGCACCTCCTTCACACGCTGCAGCTGCGCAGTCAGAAGCACAGAGACCATACCGGGTGATGGTTTCCCACCGTCCTTCTTCTTCTCGTACAGTGCAATCAACTCTTCCTTCTCATTAGTTCCACTTCCATCACTTTTGTACAACAGGGAGCTGGCGGCAGCGTCATCATCCTTCCCGGATACCGGCCCAATATCAACAATGTGCGTGTTGTCCGTCAGCCAAAGATGGAGTTTTCCCTTTCCATTGCCTCCTTTCTCAGTCACCTCGGGATACACCGGCAGAGTAACGAGCATCACATTTCTCTTATCATTAACACCGTCAATCGTCGCTGTGATGAACCCGCTTCTAACGGCCTTCGCTCCTTCGCCCTGTTTGTTGCCCCACACGCGCGAGATTGTCCCGAGTGCCTCCGTCCACGACTCCCCCTTGTCACCGGACTCGTACACCCTGCGGCGGCCATCAGCACACGCAGTCATCATGATGAGTTTTTTGTCCTCCTTCTCTCCCCACTCCACGACGGAGGGATCACCGCAGCCACCGTCAGACATCCCCTTCGACAGCTTCCAACTATTAGTATCCTTCGGAGAAGATACGATGAGCGAAACGGTCTTTTCACCCTCCTTTTTCGTGCCTTCCACTGGGAAGACAAGCGTACCGTCCTTTATCTTAACACCCGATCCACCGCCGCCAGTCAGTCCTGTTAAATATTCGTGTTGCTTACAGAAAGGTGTTTGCGGGAGGCTTTTGGTATCGCTCCACTGGATTCCCTTGATGCTTTCGTCACCACTGACGTTCCCTTTCACCAGCAAAAGTCCGCAGTCCTCGGCATCATTATTCGGATTAGTGGCAGCTGTCCGGCTGCATTTCCCAACGAGCATGTAAATATCATTTCCCTCCACAAATGTTGTTGGTCGGCTCACATCTACTTTCTTCTTTGAGTCTGCGGAACCGTCTTCCAGAAATTGTGCATCTTTAGGATCCTTCAGAACTTCCACCGGCGTGTTAACGTTTAGTGTCGTGAGAAGTCGGGATGCAATGCCAGTAAAGCTGACATCAGACTTTTTGCAATGCGCTTCAGCAACGGCAAACACGTCACTCCCCACTTTTAGAAGGCCGGGAACACCCAACGACTCCACAGTTACACCACCCTCATTAGCGTCCTTCCATTCAAACTTTTTTTGCGATGACTGCCCCGCAATTTCCGCAGCACCTCCAGTGCCGCAGCACATCATCACAAGAACGAGGAGCAGCACCGCAGAGTAGAAGAGATGCCGGGACATGTTGCGCCTCTGCGGCTCACTCTCTCCTCCTTCCCTCATCCTCCCGCTGGATCCGGTCACGCGGCGACGGTTGTGTGTGCGGGGTGCCTTCACTGCAGCAACACGTGAGAGCATTTAAATATATGTGTGTGTGGGCGGTGTGTGTGTGCTGTTGGTCCTTTCAGTGCCTTCGAATTTCACAGTAGCGATTAGCGTTTAGCCTTACTTCCTTTCCTTCTTTGTGTGTGGGAAAGAGAGAGAAGAGGAAAAAGAAAATGAGGTTAAACAGTGAACACCGTCACCCATCCACAGTAGGTGGCACCATCATCCCCACTGCAATCACTCCCAACAACAACAACAACTCGCGCACACAGACACACGGAACGAGAAGGAAGAACAGTGCACCGGGAACACACAGCGACTGCCACCAGCAGTAAAAGCCAAAGCGGGTATCTTGCGCTTCCGCCACGCGTCAGCACACACAGAGCAACGCCCACACAAGCCGCCGCCAGTCGTTTCACTGTTGTCTCTCCCCGCACCCTCCATCGCACATCGCCCCGCACAGCCGGAGAATCCTTCGTCGCTGTATCAACAGCGGGAGAAACACGTCGGCACGTGCAGCTGCTAAGCAAGAATCCATGCGCACTTATCCGAGGAACCCTCAACGCCACACCACGTTAGTCAACTGCTGCACGTCGCCAACACCACAACCGCAGCAATTCCAGGGGACGCACGGCGAGCTCACACCCTCCATCCCCGCAAGAGCCACCACAGCCAAATTGTGTGAAAAATGGCGTGTGTGCATGTGCTTGTGTGTTTGTCAGCGTATATAATTGCAGAGCAGCCGTTCAGCACAAGAGAGTCAGAAGAAAGCAACGGCAGAGAGAGGCAGATAGCACACACGCAAATTACTCATATCATCACACACACGCAGCCAGCAGAATGGGTGCACTCAACCACAACACAAAAAGAAAAACAAAACAAAAAGCCGAAGCGTGGGACGACCAGCACACACACACTCTCATTGCTCCCGTAAAGCAAAACACACACACACAGGGAGAGAGAGAGAGGTCGCCCACTCAATGCAATAAAAACAAAACAGAAACAGTTACGGTGCTCCGCCCATGCAGCCAGGCAGGACGGCAGCGGTGCGTGTCGTGCAAAAGAGAGCACCAACGGGCCTGCATGGGTGTGCATGCATATATACAATGGGCACATTATGTGTGTGCCTCGTGGGGTGAGGTGAGGGCGAGAGTCCATGCAAGGGGACACACACAGAGAGAGAGAAGGAAGAGTGTGTGTGCGGGCGGTGCACGGCTCTCTCACACTCACTCTCACGCGGCCACCACCGCAGCCGCACACGCAACAAGAAGAAGCAAAAGAGGGGAGGTGGTGTGGGAGACCGCGGTGCTGCCGTCACCGTCGCCAGTCGTCGCCGTTGTAGTTTTCATGGCTGTGGCTTCGACTGGTGTTTCTTTCGGATTGGCATCATTATTTTCATCCGGTTGTTCTTTTCGTGTCCCTGCGGCATCGGCTGCTGGACCACTGTTCGGGATGCCCTCTTCAGTGCTCTTGTCAGCTTCATTATTGGCGGCACCACCGTTTGCCGTGGGTGATGGTGGCCCTGATTCTCCATGGTCGGCTGGTGGCTCATTGTGTTGATTGGCTGCGATGGAGGCAATGCTGTTTGTTTGTGAATTGTTGTTTGAGTCCTTTTCGCTTTGGACGCCTTTTGGCTGTTGCACGGTTCCTAAATCCTCAGTGCGGGACCGTTCATTCACTTGCGCTGTTGGTGGTGTTGCTGTTTGTGTTTCTTTCAGTTTCGCTTGACTTTCACTTGTCACTGTGAGTGCCACGTTATTGTTGTTTTCTTCGTCTCCTCCAGGTTCTTCTTTTTCTGTCACATTTGTTTCCTCCGTTTCAACTTCATCTTTTTGTGTCGGCGTGTCAACGGAGGGTTCAGTACTCTCGGATTTCTCTTTGAAAGCGGGTTCTTTGCCACCCTGAGGGCCGTCGCTGCCAGATGAAGAAGATTGATCAGCTCTTTGTTGTTGGGACTCAGTTGCCTTACCGCCCTTTTCATCCCTCTTACTTCCTGCCCCTTTTCCTTTTGTATCCAACTGTTCTGACTGCCTCTGCTCTCCTCCTGTACCTGATCCTCCAGGCTCAGACGGCGAGGGTGGTAATCCTGCACCTGCGGCACCCTTCACTCCTTTTGCACCAGTCGCTGCAATGTCCCCAGTACCAGCCAAGACACTACCATGCGGGGATTTATCCTTATTTTCCAATACGGCATTAACATTTTCATCTCTACCGTCGTCCCCAGCCGCAACCGCCTTTATTAATGCCATTCGAGTGGATAACAACCCGCAGTCCGCCTTCAGGCGCACCCTGTCATCTCCATCTTTCTTTGCATGCGTAAAGAAGTTCCCTCCACCCTCACTGCGTTGTTATCGACGTTCATCGCGTGTCCAAAAACTCACCACAGCACGAAGAGGGCACACACCAGCAGCACACGGCCAGTCATCATCGCCATCACTCCTGTCACTTGCGTGTAGCCTTCAGCACAAACTAACAACACGTCAACGCAGAGTGAAAGCAAAAAGAAAAACAAGGAACAGTAAAAAACACCAGCAGCAGCACGCGTTTCACAAAAAATATTGAGCCAATGAAAGTAAAAAAGACACACAACGTCATGCAATAATTTAACAGCAAGAAAAACACACAAAACAAGAAAGAAACAAAAGAAAAGAAAACAAGCAGCAATAAAGTAAAATAGTAAAAACGCAAAAAAACAAAAATATGCACCCGAGTGGCTCCAGCGTGCATGCACGCAATAGCACACAAACATGCGTCCACGCAATCAGTTGTAAGCGTGTAGCACATACGAGTTTGTCTGGGATGCGTTCAAAGTGACGGATGCAGGGAACAACGCGGACCACACAGCAGGGCAGTGAAAGCAAAAAACAAAAACATTATTTTCTCTTACTTTATACATCGGACCACAGTAGACGCGCACAAATCCCCGCGGCTGAGTGCTGGCACGCACAGCCCGCACACACCTCTTCAGCCCAGAGCGGTGTACGCCAGCGCGGATACGGCGAGCACCAGCGGGGCACACACCCACGCAGAGCTGCTGAGGCTGCCGTCGATTTCGCGAAGACGTGACGGTGCGCGGGTGGTCGTCGTGGTTGGCGCCTCTGCATTCCTGGCCGTATTACCTGGTGCCTCTGGTGCGGTGGTGGTCGTCGTGGTTGGTGGCTGTGTTGTGGTCGTCGTCGTGGTTGTTGGTGCCTTTGTCTTAGTAGTGGTGGTCGTTTTATTTGGTGCCTCTTCCGTAACCTCATTAGTTTTGGACTTTTCCTTACCATGCTCTGAATTGTTTACCACCAAACTATCGGAGTTACCCGTTAAACCTGGCGAATCGGTGTCACCAACACCTGGTCCAGGCAGACCAGACGCATTTGTTTCATCCTGTGTGTTGGACAACCCGCCTGATCCCCCTTCCGCAACGGCCGAAACTGGCTTATGTGACGCACCGGCACTATTCGGTTTCGTGATTGTGTCAAGAGTTAAATCTGAAGAACTGTCGCCCGTACTTTGCACCTGTGATTGTGTGAGCGATTCATTGGGGTCACCTGTTTCTGCAACAACCGCATTCGTGCAGATAAACGGGCAGCAGCACAGAGCGAGCACCAGCAGGGCGCACAGCAGACGGCACGTCATCATCATCGTGAGTGTGGTCGTTCGGTGGTGCGGAGCCGAGCTGCACAGTGAGGGACATGGAGAGCAACAGGGGAGACGAGAGGTGCGGCAGACACACACACAGAGGGCACACCACATGAGGAGAGGGCAGCAGCCAGGCATGCACCGTACGCCGCACACCACAGCCCTGCCGCACACACTCCAATCCACAGATGAAAGAGGGAGAAGCAAACAGGAGCGGCACACAAGGCTCCACCGCATGCACATACGGCGAGAGCGGTCCGTCGTGTCTGCATCCCTCACGGAGGATACGCACACACACAAGAGGAGGTGCAGCGCCCACAGCAACAGAAAGCAAAGTAACAATAAAAAAAGGAGAGATCCTCGCACACTACGTGAATTGTTGGTCCACGGGAAGTGCACCCAATATTCATCGCAAAAGCAACATTTCTGTTGCCATAGGCCCTCGTTCATATTCAGCACACACACTTCATGCAGGCCCGGCCACCACCACAGCAGCAGCAGTCGCACACACAACAACAACAAGAAGCAAAAGAGGGGAGGTGGTGTGGGAGACCGCGGTGCTGCTGTCAACTTTGTCTGTATTTGCGGTGGTATTTTTGCCAACGGCATTTTTATCTTTTGCGGATTCTTCGCCATTTTCTGCGGGGTGTTCATGCTGTTCTTGTTCTTTTTCTTCTTTTTCTTGTCTTGCGTGTTCATTGCTGGATTTCATTCCTGCGGGTTCGTCGGGTGGCGAGGAGTTGTGAGTTCCTGTCGCATCAGGCGACTGATCTTCTCTTGGGGACTCCCCTACTGTGTTAGATGAATTACTGTTTGGGGACCCCGCCTCACCATCACTGCTGCCAGGTGTTGAATCAACACCAGAAGAAGAGGGAAGCCCTGCAGAATCATTTTTACCACCAACACCACCACCAGAAGGACCAGAAGGAACGTCACCGGCACTATCACCCCCAGAAGCAGTTCCACCGGTTACTACAGAACCAGAACCTCCTCCTCCACCAGCACCAGGAAGAGCAGCAGGTCCACCAGCAACAGGAATCCCGGCACCAGCAAGACCAGACTCACCACGGATGGAGTTCTCACTTGAACCCAAATCGTTGACTGCTGAAACAATGGAATCTTCAGTCGAAGATTCCACGGCAGGAATGGGCAACTTTGACAGCAATGTCACCTTAATCACCGTTTTTTCACATCCGCTCGACAAATGGAACTGATTCTCACCCAACACTCCCGACGCAATGCAGCCACCCAGTGAATTGTTGTCAGGGTTCCTCGCATGAATCCCACCGGCACCGCACCACAGCACGCAGAGGGCACACACCAGCAGCACACGGCCAGCCATCATCATCGCCATCACTCCTGTCACTTGCGTGCAGCCTTCAGCACAAAATAACAACACGTCAACGCAGAGTGAAAGCAAAAGGCAAGACAGACAAGTCACACAGTAACACGCACAGTAAACAACGGCAGCAGCCCTGCAGAGGAACGCACACTGACCTGCACACCAGAAGTAAAAAAGCAATACCAAAACAAAAAGAGTAGTTGGGTGCCCAACGGGACTCTCCTCCTCAAAAAAAAAAAATACACTTCAGCAGAATCATCGTTTCATACGCCATGCAGCAATGCAGGACTGTGTTTATATGTACATGCGTACAGTGCCTGCACAAGGAAAAAAATATTACTGTTCCACAAGCCCACACAACATCCCACACAGTTCATGCGGCATCCGGCCTGTCTCTCCACTCCTCCTTTTGTGTCCTCCGTGGAGCGCACAGCCGTGGGGCCTGTACCGCGTGTGGGCAACAGAAGCAATCAAGAGGGAAAACAATTCGCTCATGACGGTGCGCAGCAACCGACCATTAAGTAAAACAAAAGAAAAGGTACTCCCATTGTTCCATGTAAACAACATTAAAAAGAACACCAAAAAAAGAAAGCCCGCAGGGAACGCGGCACATATTCTCTGTGAGAAGTCGCAACTCCACACTCCGTGGCTCAGAACACTGCCACAACCACACTCAGTCCCAAAAGCAGAAGCAGCAGTGGTGTGTCCACACACGAGGTGATACATTCGCCACTGCTCACCGTCGGCAAGGACAAGTCACCTTCGAACCAGACGTCTCTACTCTCTTTGATCTTTTTGTTTAAAGAAGATGTGGTCTGTGTGGCGCTGCTGCACGCACCGCTGTTTTTGGGCTCCTTAGCGGCGGGGGCGTGTGCTCAAGGACCATCGATACAGTCCCATCGCCCGTACACATCGATGGCATTGGACGTCATGAGGTCATTATATATTTTTTCCTACTCTTACCACCGCGTCTAGCCATACAATGCCATCTGAGTGCCGAAGAGGTGGTTGAGCAGCAAAATGAGTTTCCTGTTATGAAGCAACTGTCATTGAGAGAACTTTTCCATGACGAAGGTCCCGCTCAATGCCCAGCCGTTGGCGCACAGCCAAGGTGCCTGGACATCCTAGAAGCAGATGGTGCAAGGTTTCCTGCGGGCCGATTGGCGTGCTTGTGGAATCTGGCTGATCCTGCGGCAGCAGAGATCGCCGCCTGGCACGGCTGTTTCGATGCCGTGTGGCGTCTGGGTTGTGTGCGCAGCAACTTCTGTGCGGTGCGGTGCTTCTCCGTGTGGGGAAGACCGTGTCACAGAAATCACATTTGAGCTCGGGAAGCGGTGGAGGATGTTCCGGATGAAATGACCGACAGTGACTGACGAGACCTGAGAATCCCGTCAATGTAGAATCACAGTGCGGACATTTCTCCTTCCGACGGCGTGTGACGGTCCGTCTCCTTACTGGAGAGACGTCTTCATCCCTTGCCGGCAGAGGAACAGTGTCCGTCCCCGGTGCAGTTGGATCGTTGTTAGAGCGCATATATGCAGACTGTTCCGGTGAGATGTTGCAGAAACGGCATTGGTTCGTGCAATCTTCTCAGCCCAGTATAGTCGGCCCCAGAGCTCAGATTCCCCGCACCTTGCCCTTGCGAGGTGAACCAGTTCCTGACGATGTAGAACTTCCTGAGTGATCAGGTCCTTACCGCTGAGATCGGATGGCCTTGTGCCGCAAAGCAAGTAGCGATGAGTGTCTTGACAAATGGTACTACGCCACTTGTTGGTGAGCTGGGTAGTAAAACATGTCAGCAGATCCGTATGCCATGAAGTTGCGATTCCGTGCTCCGTGTATTGTCCAGCTGCCATAGTCTGCGTCGCATACTGATCTGCAGGCTCGCTAGCATGTACTCCGCAATGTCCGTAACAAAACTGCAGGTGCACGGACCAGCCAGCACACGTCAGTGTCAAGAGACGCTGCCAGATCTGATCCTCCGTCCAGTCGGTCTGACTGAGCGGGCCCTTGCTTAGAGCCGCTAGAAGAGACTGACTGTCCGTAACCACAAGCAGGGTTTTATGCCTGTGTTGGATACGAGAGATCATCAGCTTCTCTAGGGCTAGAAGCAGCGCACGGGATTCCGTCCTGTAGCTGCATGGGCGTGCACCGCAGTTTATGCTGGCCTTTTCTATTATCTCCGATGAGTTGAGGGATGAGAGCAGTATTCCAACCCCTGCTGACTTGGGAACGTCGACACCGCCACCGGTCGCAAGTATCCACGAACGATGGCTGTGCAGCGCTAGAGCCTCTTCGCTGACCCTGCGCTTTTCCCGTATCAGCTCCTCTTCGTCAGTTATTGAGTGGTCTATCGGAAGTTCCACACCGATGGTGGCCCGGTGAGCGGAGGCCGCAAACCAGGGAGGAATGGAGCTGCGAAAGAACCGCTCCTCGCGTGGTGAGCTCTCGGTGATGCCGTAGTCCTTTGTGTATGCGTCTACGAAGGCATATAGCTCGTCCCGAGATAATGGCGAGATGCGGAAACCGGCGCGAGGCGGTGGCTCAGGCGGGGGTCTCCGCATCCAGTCCGTCTGACATGCGCGTGTTATCAAACATGGAGAGCCGTGCGCGCAGGCAGAGGACGTGGAGCGGGGGCATATTAGCCTCCAGTAGCGCGGATTCCGGGTCGACAGTGCTCGGAACTCCGCTGACAATGCGTGCTAGGGTTGCGTACGTCTTCTGCATCTCATTCTCCGCTGAATCCGTCGCTACTGCCCATATGAGCTCGCTGCCATAGCGTAATTTGGAAGCACCGTATCCAATGACGAAAGTGCGTAGGTCATGTGGAGATGGCCCCGCCTCTTTGTGCGCTATGCAGCGTGGCTGCGATATCCGTTGCGAAGTGGCAGCGCATTGCTTGGAGGCCGCCACATTTAGCGTGAGTCGCGGATCGAGATTCATGCCGAGAAGCTTCGTAGTTCGCGATGCCCCCATGGTCATGACTGGGATTTGACATCCAGCCACTACCAGGGGCCACCTTCCTTCACGATCATAATCTGACTCCGTGTGCGTGGATAGTGTGAACCAAGCAGCTTCACACTTTGACGGGTTGATGGCCAGGCCATTTTCCTGAATCCACGCATGCAGTTTTCCAAGAACCATGTTGGCGGTGGGAATGGCGTCTTCCCGGGACTGCCCCCTAACGATAATAGAGAGGTCGTCCGCATACATGTCTGCTGTGACACCCGCAAAGCTGTTCAGCAGACTGAGAAGTGGGTGTACGTAAGGGGAGAACAAATACGGTCCCAGCACGGATCCCTGAGGAACTCCTCGCAGCATGGGACGCCGATCGCTGTGTCTGTGGCCAACTCGTGTCTTCGCGTGGCGACCACATAGAAAGTTTCTAAGCCACCTTCTACAATTCACCCCCGGAATATTAGCCAGCAGGCGACTGAGGACTCGATGGTCTATGGAGTCAAAGGCCTTGCTGAAGTCAACCAACACCAGCAGGGTCCGATGGGGTCTGTAGTGGAGTTGATTGCCAATACCGCTCTTCTTGGGAAGGCTCACTTGGAAATAGTGATTTCTATTATGCTCCACTTCGTGTGTCAGGTGTGCCAGCTGCATCGTCGTGGTACGCACACTACGATATGCATACTGGTGGGGGTGCGGCGTCCACACCCAAAGCAATCTCTTCAGTACCATTTTCTCAGCAACCTTACTCACAATGGAAGTAAGGCTGATGGGTCGATATGACTCAAGCAGTTCCGGCGACTTACCGGGTTTTAATAGTGGAACGATGGTGGCGCGTCTCCACTCAGCCGGAATCGTACCGGTCGTCCAACTGTGGCTAATGCAGCGAAGAAGGAATCGGAGGCCCTTTGACGAAATATGTCGCAGTGCCTCACTGTAGACTTCATCCGGTCCGGGGCCTTGCCATACGGCGTAGTACGTAGCGCAGCAAGCAGTTCCGTACGATTAAAAGGTGCATCAAGAGGGCAGTGACAAAACCCCTGATGTAAATGTAGCGGCAGACTCGTTGCTGTTCTGCGGCCCAAAAAGAAAAGAAGCATTAATGTTCAAAGATGCACGCTGTCTGTTGTTGCCTTTGGAAGGCCTTACTGCCTTGTGAGAGGGGTGAAATGGAAGAAAGATGCGATTGAGAGCATTCGCTGCTCTCCTTGCTGTTTTATAAGTGTGTTGACCATCTCCCAATAACATTGATGTGGGAGATGGAAGTGATGCCTTTTTTCGTCCGGAAATGTATTTCCATGCGAGTGGCTCGCCTGGATTTAATTTGCTGATGCGACGTGGATACGTGTTGCGCAAGCGCTCTCGGAGTAGGAGGAAGAATTGGCTCCTTGTCCGTTGCATTTCTGCCTCACGGTCGGGCGTCGGTGACTGTAGATAGCGGGTCTTTCTGTCGGTAGCGATCCGCTCTGCCTCCATGAGAGTGTCGTCCCAAAGCCTGGGACCGTCCTTGTGCATGCCGCGGGGGCAATGTCGTCGATAAGAAGTTATAAGCGCTCTCGTGAAAGCTTTAATGCCGGTGGACTGCTTTTTATAGTCGTATGCCGGAAGTTGTGCGTCGAGGTCCTTGACGAATAAATCCCACTTGCACTTCCCCCAACTGTGGAATATCCTAGGTGCCGAAGGTATGGTATCCTTAAACGCCTGATGCAGCGTGAATGTTAGCATATAATGATCACTAAGCGGCGACACGGAAGCTGACCAATCCGACACAGTCAAATGCTTTGACCATGTCAGATCGATACAGGATCGTTCTCTTGTGCCACGGGCATACGTGATCTCACCAGGGGTGCTAACCAAGGTGAGCCCCGCATCCGTGCACAGTTCTAAAAATTCTGCAGCAACCTCGCTTGGAGAAGTCTCCAAGAATGGCTCCCACTGTGGCTGATGCATGTTGAAATCCCCGCACAGCAGGAGCGGCGACGAGGCTGGAAGGCAGTTTAGTAACCGCCTGAAGGATTGCGTTAATTGCGGTGGTGGTCTCATATAGGCACTCGCTACAATAAGATCACGGTCCTGGTCCAGAGCAACCTGGACCACCACCACTTCAAGGCTGGTGTCATGCTGGGGGATGGTGAGAGGTATACGCTTGAAGCGGAGAGTTTTCCGCACCAGCACCGCCGCACCGCCTCCCTTGCCGATGCGCGACTGTGCATAGAGCACATAATCTCCAGTGTGCATGCTGGCGATCTGCTCCGACGACTTCCAAGTCTCCTGGATGGTATTATGTCTGCTCCTTGCGCCATTAATGTTGCGAGTTTTGACGGCGTGAGGCAAGAAACGTTCATCTGGAGTACTGCTATGGGACCTGGGTGCTGCTCAACGTCTCCGCTTAGCAGTAGCTTTTGTCGTTGCGCGTCACATACGGCACGCAAACGGTATGTATAGCGCTGATAAGCGCCGATGGAATTCAGCAGCGGATAGAAATACCGCTCAGCGGACAACCATTACAAATGGCTCCATCTGGTGCCCTTCCGACCCGTTTGTTCGGCGCCATTCACCCCTCCGCGCGCAGCGGATGGGCAGCAGGCGCTTAGCTTCATCCCTAGCAAAGAGTACTAGACCCTGGCACCACGTTGAGGCGACCGGCTGAGCCAGAGCGTTGTTTTAGTCTTATTGGTGGTAATATTTGGCATTTTGATATTCTGACTTGATATCTCTGCCTTATGACTCTCATCGCCTTGTGTATTTTACTGCGCCTTTTTATTTTGTGCATCTGACATACCGGTCGCACCTTGTGTGTGTGTGGAGACTGAGTTGCCAAACCTGTTGGCTCTGGATTATCGCTAGCCGAACTCAGTGACTCTGGCGGAACTCGTGTCTGTCCAGTGATGGCTGTGCCTGCTTCCTTTGGCAAAGAAGGTCCTGGACTTCTCAAACCCTCCTCGCTGTCTCTCCCACTCTCTGTCTGCGGCACATCGGTCTCCCCACCATATGGCTGTAATGCACCAGGCATGTTTTTGTAGGATCCGGTTTCCCTAGCTCAGGGCTGGGAGGACGGCTGTTATCATTGTTATCGTCTCCTGTCGCCGTCACACACACGGACGAGCAGCCGCAGCACAAGAGCGCAAGGACCAGCACGGCGCCGCACCGTCACCATCGAAGTCATCATCGCCCGTAGTGGAGTCGCTGGAGTCAGTCAGCTGATCGGTGAGACGGAAAGGAAAGAATGAAACGAGAGGGAGAGGGACGGAGCACAGCGGATACAGCGAGAGAGCGCAGACAACATGAGGAGAGGGCAGCAGGCCCAGCCGCACTGTCCACACACCACGAGACGGCATCCACGCAACGAAGGCACACAACGCCAGCAGCCACCCACCATGCAGGAGAAGAAGACATCCACCACCATCTCCCCCAGCTCATTCCCGCAGCCCCAGGGAAATGGCCAAAACCCGCGGCCACCACACAACGCACACGGAGCAAGCGAACCCTCATCCATCCATGACGCGGCACAAAATTTCCTGCCATCCCGCCATCAATGGGACACGGAGCCCAACTCAGCGCAGTCACACGCGGTGCATCACACCCGCAGGAAAATAGACTCGGGCTGGGCGCTCCCTCTCCCTCTCCCCCTCCTCACGGAAGAAGACAACAGCCGCCACACGCAACTGCCAGCATGCACTACAAAAAGTGCATTCAAATCCACCGCAATGTGCATCTTGTGTGTGTGGTTGTGTGTGCCTGCAGCAACACAAAGCAGAGACGTAGAAAAGAGGGAGCAGAGTATGCGGAGGGACGCACAAAAATGTACAGCGGAGACGCATAACGGAAACAACAAGAAGAAGAAGACCGCTCAAACTCATGACTGCACTGCAGCCCAAGCAGCGGCAACTCACACAATATTTATTGAAAACAAAAAACGTCCCCCTTCGTCTTATGTAAACCCCATCACACAAAATAATTATAAATGAAAAGAAATCGTCCATTACTGCTCCACACAAATTTAAAATAAGAAAAAAATCGCCTGGCTGCCGTGTGGCCACACCAAACTGTCTGTATGTATTTTGCCCACAAAAGAAAATTAAAAAGATGGTTGCGTGTGCTTCGACCGTCCGACCCTCCGTGTGTCCGCACATCGTTTATATTTCATGGGGTCATCCGCGTGTTGCTGCTCCCCTCAGCCCTCTCATCGGCGCGTGAGTGCGGCCCGCAGAGCACAGTCACTCGTGTGTGTGGGGACTGAGAGAAGCACGCAGACATGACGGCAGTCGCGTCACTCCATCGGGAGAGTGAGCGCAGCAAAAGAAAAAGAAATCATCGGAGGGGAGAGAAATGCTCACGAGGCCGACACCGAAGGGTGCGCCACCGCATGAAATAAACACGCAAAGCAAAACAAATCCTTAAAGAAAAACACGGCGGCAGGGTGTGGCTGTGTGTGTGGCGCTGCGGGTGTCTGCCCGCCCTGGCCGCAAAGAAAACAAAACAAGAGGAAAGAAATGTGTGCGCCGCCCCACAGGCCCTCGTCGCACGCCCACACGTCACGGCTCCCTCAGCGCGCCGTTCGTCGCGGTCCTCCTCATGCGTGCAGCAGGCGAGGCGCACAGGGCCGTCGTCATGAGCGTGTCGGTGGGTGTGCGAGTGGAGCAGTTGGGCGGGAAACACACGGCACCCCTCACAGGAAGAGTGCAGCAACAAACAATTAAAGAGGGAAGAGTAGAAAAGAAAAAAACGTCCATAGTGATTGCCCCAAAAGCAATTAAAAGGGATATAATAACGCACAGCAAAAGCAAACAGGGAAAAAGTGAAAAAAGTTATTAAAGAAGATAAATTAATTACCGTGTGTATCGGTGCAGAGGAGGTCGCAATTGTCCCACGCGGCAGCCAGTCACTCCTCACAGAGCCGCAAACATCCACAGCCCCAACAGAAGAAGCAACGGCAGCAGTCCGCTCCCACGCACAGTGCCGGCATCGGTGTTATTTCCCTGCGACACATTTCCGAGGCTGCTGCTGAGTGCCGCAGCATTTACTCCCCTGACCTGTGAATTAACCTCCTGCACATCCGTCCCTCCCACCGTCTCCCCATTCGCACCAGAGCTCACGCTCACCTCGGCAGTGTGGAGTGATCCATCTCCCTGAACCGTTTCTCCACTCCCTGTTGCCACAGCTTTGTCACCACCAGACAAGGGAGTGCCATCTGCATTTTTGTTTCCACTGGAAGAAGTTCCAGATGTCGGTTGCTTTACGGGCTCCTGTCCTGAAGAAGATGCGGCAGTAGACGTCGCTGGTGTGGATGCGCCGCCAGCTCCGGCAGCAATACTCCCCTTCGGCTGTCCCTGATCCGACGGCTGTTGCCCGGCAGAATTGGACAGGGGCACGGTTCCCTGCACAGGTAATCCACTTGCCGCTGGTGAAAGAGGAGATGTCGCCGATGTCTTCGGACCTTCCCGCTTCGGATGAGTAATTTTATTTTTGACGAGTCCTGCAATTTCATCGTCATCCAACGGGCGGTTGTACAGCAGGACGTTCCTCACAGTCACAGACAAGCCTTCTTGATTCCCCGTGCTGCTTCCATCCCCTCCAATGTAGAAGTGTGAGATCCCTTTAGACTTTTCAATACCCATCAAATCTAATTGCGCATTCCCAACAATTATATCATCGACGTAGGCGGAGCCTTGGGTGCCGTTCCGTAGCAAAATTACGACATGTTTTTTTTTCTCCGATGTGCTGCTGAGCTCCTTGTTCTGTCCGCCACCGCAGAACACTATCCGCTTCTTTTCGCTGTCGTACGACAGTCCAAAAACTTTCTTTTCTCCTGGGCCTTCCCAACGCGCACCCATCAATGGAATATTACCACTCGTCGGCACCTTGTCGATGGACACCGTCGCCACAAGAGTGAAGTTGTAGTTCGCAAAGTGGTACAGCTGATTATCCCCTTTCTTGCCAACGGGCCACTCCGCCCACGCTCCATGGAACTGCACACCATCGGAAGTATTTGTTGCCTTCTTACCCCCTTCACTTTTGTTCTTTACTGTGGCGTTCACCCCGAGGTACTCGTCCCTCCATGTGTTATCAGAGAAGTTGCCCGACAAAAAGCCAACCAGCCCATCCGTGATCCTAACAGTAGAGCTGCAGGCATCGCCAGTAGAGGCATCCTCCTCAGCACTTTTAGAAGGGCACAGCTCGGAGACAAGGTCGTCCGCTTTCTTCCACGTCGTCAGCACCTCCTTCACACGCTTTAGCTGCGCACTCAGGAGCACAGAGACCACACCGGGTGATGTTTTGCCCTCATCGCCCTTCTTCTCGTACAATGCAATCAACTTCTCCCCCTTCTGCTCATTATCACCATCTTTACCACTTTTGTACAACAGAGAGCTGGCGGCAGCGTCATCATCCTTCCCGGATACCGGCCCAATATCAACAATGTGCGTATTGTCCGTCAGCCAAAGATGGAGTTTTCCCTTTCCGTTTTCTTTTTTACTCTCCTCCTCGGGATACACCGGCAGAGTGACGAGCATCACATTTCTCTTATCAGCAACACCGTCAATCTTCGCTGTGATGAACCCGCTTCTAACGGCCTTCACTTTTCCGCCCTTTTTGTTGCCCCACACGCACGAGAGTGTCCCGAGTGCCTCCGTCCACGACTTCCCCTTGTCACCGGACTCGTACACCCTGCGGCGGCCATCATCACACGCAGTCATCATGATGAGTTTTTTGTCCTCCTTCCCCCACTCCACGACGGAGGGATCACTGCAGCCACCGTCAGACGTCCCGTTGGACAGCTTCCAACTCACAGCAGTATCCTTCACGTCGTGTATAATCAGCGAAACGGCCTTTTCATCCTCATTCTTCGTGCCTTCCACTGGGAACACAAGCGTGTCGTCCTCCATCTTAATACCCGATCCACCGCCGCCAGTCAGCCGTGTCCAAGAATCTAGTTCGCCAACAGAAATACGCGAGACATCGTCCTTATCTTTCCATTTGATTCTTTTATCACCACCACTTCCGTCACTGACGTTCCCTTTCACCAGCAATAATCCCCCGTTCTCGGCACCGCCACCCTCTTTACCAGCAGCTGTCCGGCTGTATTTCCCAACAAGCATGTAAATATCATTTCCCTGCACAACTGTTGTTGGTCGGCTCACATCCACTTTCTTCTTTTGGACTTCGGAACCGTCTTCCAGAAATTGTGTCTCTTTCACTTCATTCAGAACTTCCACCGGTGTGTTAGCATTATCTTTCGTGATAATTTGGGAAGCAATGCCAGTAAAGCTGTTGCCCTCACTGTTCTTCTTCCACTGCGCCTCGGCGACGGCAAATACGTCACTCCCCACTTTTAGAAGGCCGGGAGCTCCCAACGACTCCACAGTTACACCACCTTCACACTTAGCCTCCTTCCATTTGTACTTTGGTTCAGATGACTGCACCGCAGCTTCCGCAGCACCTCCAGCGTTGCAGCACATCATCACAAGAAGAAGAAAAAGGGGCACCGCAGAGTAGAAGAGATGCCGGGACATGTTGGGCCTCTGCGGCTCACTCTCTCCTCCTTCCCTCATCCTCCCGCTGGATCCGGTCACGCGGCGACGGTTGTGTGTGCGGGGTGCCTTCACTGCAGCAACACGTGAGAGCATTTAAATATGTGTGTGTGTGCGGTGTGTGTGCTGTTGGTCCTTTCAGAGCCCTCGAATCTCACAGTAGCGATTATCGTTTAGCCTTACTTCCTTTCCTTCTTGTGTGGAAAAGAGAGAGAAGAGGAAAAAGGAGTTAAACAGTGAACACCGTCACCCATCCACAGTGAGTGGCATCATCATCCCCACCGCAGTCACTCCTAACAACAACAACTCACGCACACAGACACACGGAAGGAGAAGGAAAAACAGTGCACCGGGAACAAACAGCAACTGCCAACAGCAGTAAAAGCCACTGCGGGTGCTTCTGCCACGCGTCAGCACTCTCCGAGCTAAGCCGACACACAAAACAATCAGCGAGACGCAGAAGGGTACAATTGCTCCTCGCAACACCAACGCGCCATCACCAGTCGTTTTCCTGTTGTCTCCTCCCACACCATCCATCGCACATCGCCCCGCACAGCCGGAGAATCCTCCGTCGCTGTACGAACAGCGGGAAGAACACGTCGGCACGTGCAGCTGCCAGGAGTGAATCCATACGCGTATCTCCCAGGCTTCCTCAATGCCGCGCCGCCCACAGGCAGCACGCCAAGGAAATCACGCTCGCAGCACGGCAAAAAAAAAAAATCGCAGTCCTCCGTCATCCCTCCTCGAAAGGGCCGCCGCAGCCAAAATCTTGTGCGTGTGCGCGTCCTCATCATTCACGCCACTCCACAGCGTGTGCATTTGTTTGTGTGTTTGTCAGTGGATATACTTGCAGAGCAGCTGTGCGCCACAAGAGAGTCTGAAGAAAGCAACGGCAGAGAGAGGCAGATAGCACACACGCAAATTACTCATATCATCACACACACACACACGCAGCCGCGGAATTGGTGCACCCAACCATAACACAAGTAAAACAAAAACAAAACAAAAAGCCGAAGCGTGGGACGACCAGCGCACACACACTCTCATTACTCCCGTAAAGCAAAACACAAACACACAGGGAGAGAGAGAGAGGTCGCCCACTCAACGCAATTGAAACAAAACAGAAACAGTTACGGTGCTCCGCCCATGCAGCCAGGCAGGACGGCAGCGGTGCGTGTCGTGCAAAAGAGAGCACCAAAGGGCCTGCATGGGTGTGCATGCATATATACAATGGGCACATTATTGTGTGTGCCTCGTGGGGTGAGGTGAGGGCGAGAGTCCATGCAAGGGGACACACACACAGAGTGAGAGAAGGAAGAGTGTGTGTGCGGGCGGTGCACGGCTCTCTCACACTCACTCTCACGCGGCCACCATAGCAGCACTCGCAACAACAAGAAGAAGAAGCAAAAGAGGGGAGGTGGTGGGGGAGGCCGCGGTGCTGCCGTCAGTGGCGTCTGTATTGGCGGTGGCATTGGTACGAACAATGTTTTTATCGTTTGTAAAGTCGTTTTGATAGCTTGAATGATTTTGTTGTTGTTCTTCGTGAAGTCCTTCCGGTTGTACTGTTGACAGCGACCTCTGCGTTGTTTCCAATCCCGCGGGTGAGGCGGGCAGTATCCCTTGTTTTTCTTGCTGTTCCTGTTGATGCGGCAGTTGGTTTTCTTCTTGTTCTCGTTGTTGCGTTCGTGTTACTGGTCCCTTTTCGTTTTTCTCATTTTGTCCATCGGCTCGTTGTTCCCGTTGTTTTTCTTTTTCAGCAGCCTCTGCGTCTCCTACCAGATGTTCTCCTGTATGCGTGCGTGTTACTTCCTGCTCAATCTCAGTTGAATTCACTTTCGGTTCAACTGGAACGCGTACAACATTTTCGTTTGAAACCTCATGCCCTCCATCTCCTGTTTGTTTGCGGCCAGCAACAACTTTATTTTTTCGGTCCTCTTCCTGGGAATCAACAGCGTGTTCGCCTCCTTCCAAAGGCCTTTCTGTGGGTATGTCGGATGCCTTTGGTTCAACTGTGGGTTGGTGTTCTTTTCCTTGTGGCGATTGTCCTTCTTGATTGTGTAAGCCTTGTTCTCCGACTGGGAGCGCTTGATCTTTCGGTTCTATTTCTATTTCTGTTTTTGTGCCCTTTAAATTTGTCAGCAATACTGCGTTTTCTTCCTTTGGGGAAGTTGGTGGCGATGGTCCTGGTGGTGGGTGATTTCTCGTGCCAGCCGCCGTTGAGTCTTCCTTTGGCCTCTGACTCGCAGTTATTTTAGCGGGATCGGCACCTGCATTCACTTTCAGTCCTTCTGGGCTAATTGCATCCCCGCTTAATTTCAATGTATCCTCCCTTGCCGGAGGATTCAGAGATCCTCCTTCTACTCCTGGCAGACCGCTTCCCTCTTGCAAGCCCTGAACAGAAGGAGATGATCCTTTCGGCCTGTCATTGCTTTGACCATTATTTCCCTTTCCATCATCAACACCCTCAACCGCGACAACGGCATACCACTGATGTCTCCAACGACGACGGCCATCCACAACGGCACGCAAACCGTCCATCCCCTGATGCACGCATTTCTCAACGGCGGACGCATTCGCACTGCCTCCTGTCCTCCTGCTGACTTCCTCCGCGCATTTCCTCCGCAGCCGAGTCCGCCAATGCAATATTAAGTCCTCATCCAAACTGCCATCAGAAACAACGCCAGCACCGTCGGCCGCAACTCCAGACAAACCCCACCACAGCACGCAGAGGGCACACACCAGCAGCACACGGCCAGTCATCATCGCCATCACTCCTGTCACTTGCGTGTAGACTTCAGCACAAAATAACAACACTTCAACGCAGAGTGAAAGCAAAAGGAAAAACGAAAGACACGGCCGCTACACCACACACAGCCACCGCACAATAACAAACGGCAGCAGCCCAGCAACAAATGGAAGCAGCACAGCAGCGGCAGCGCACACACACCATGAGTCAGTTGAAAACAGTGAAAGGGCAAAAATGCACACAGCCCCGTAGCAAGTAAACAGAAAAAACACACGAAGCAATTAAAAACAAAACAGAGGTAAACAAAAAGAAGAAAGGTAAAAAAAATTAAAAACACACACAAAACAAAGGCTGCACAGTATGGCTCCAGCGCGCACGCACCCATCCTCAAATGTGACTCCACGCAATCAGTTGTGTGCGTGCCATGCGTATGAGTCTGTCTGGGATGTGTTCAACGTGACAGATACAGGGAGCAGCACAACCCGGATCGCATAGCAGGGCAGTGAAGCAAAACACAATCATAATTACTCCTATTTATTTACATCGGACCACAGTAGACGCGCACAAATCCCCGTGATTGAGTGCTGGCACGCACAGCCCGCACACACCTCTTCAGCCCACAGTGGTGTACGCCAGCGCGGAAACGGCAAGCAGCAGCGAGGCACACACCCACGCAGAGCTGCTGAGGCTGCCGTCAATTTCGCGAAGACGTGACGGTGCGTTGGTAGTCGTTGTGGTTGGCGCCTCTGTATTCCTGGTCGTATTACTTGGTCCCTCTGTTGTAGTGATTTCTGATTCTGGTTCCTGTGATTTACTGTTCGGCGAATTTTGAGTGTGTGCCGTGCTTGGTGCAGCATCGGTCCTCATACTTTGTGTCTGCGCATTATCGGTCGGATGTGGAGATTCTCCCGTGCCGGTTGCCTCACTTGTTGACTTTGGCTCTGGGGGCAGTGGAATGGAGACAGCGGGATTCGGTGCGACATTAGCATTCCCGCCACTGCTGGATCGTGGTGCAGTTTGCGATCCCGCTGGTGGCTCTCTCTTTTCACTGCCGTTTTTTCCCAGGGCGTTATCAACGCTATCTTTTTTGGTGTGTTCGGCTTCCTGGTGCGCTCCGCGTCCTCCACCTCCACCGCCTTGCGGTGCTGCCTTTTCCGTCTCTGACACCTGTGGCTTTCCTGTGACGGTTTGTCCTGAAGCCTGACTGCCCTGGGAGGAACTCCCACCTTCAGCATGCACTCCATCTGCTGCCTGCTGAGATGAGTTGGGGAGTGGGGATGTTGTGCCTGCAGCGGTCCCTCCGCCCAAAGGCCCCTGTCCACTTGCACGGGTCTGGGAATCGGACGCGTTGCCAGCGTCAGAAGGATCGGAAATGTTACTTCGCAGTGGATCGGTGCTGGATTGATCTTTCCTCGTCGGAGCAGTGGGCGGAACAAGGGGCGTGGGCGTAGGACCATCACCCGCTGTGTTTCTTCCACCCTCCTCGTCTTCCTGAGTGTTATTGCTCTCAGAGTTCAAATTCACCTTTCGTCCAGAGTCATCGGCCACGAGCTCACTTTCCGCAGCCATCACCGCCCACATGTGCCCAGCAGTCACTGCGCCATCACCGGCAGGCCGCACACGCACCCCCGTCGCAGCAGCTGTCGCACACACGCAAAAGAAACAGCACATCAGTGCAGGCACCAACAGGACGCAGAGCAAACGGCACGACATCATCACAAACAGCTTAGCCACTTAACGCTTTGGAACCAATCTGCAACAGCATGTGAAAACAAAAGGAGAGACACGCCCGCTACACCACGCACAGCCACCGCACAGTAGCAAATGGCAGCAACAGCAGAAGCAGAAAACACACCACAAAAGACAGATAGAATCAGCACGATTGCAAAACTCGCATAATGTCCTGCAGACCAAAAGTTTAGGAACCAAGCAAAAAATTAAAAAGATGACAAACCCAAGACTCCAGTGCGGATGCACCTATCCTCAAATGTGTGTCCAAGTACGGCTCCGCTGCGAATGCATATGAGTGTGGAATGCGTTCAACGAAACGGAAGTAACGAACAACGCGGAGCACACAGCAGAATAGCGGAAGCAAGTGAAACAAAACACAATCATTATTTACTCCTATTTATTTACATCGGATAAAAATAGAAGCGCACAAATATCCGTGGCTGAGTGCTGGCACGCACAGCCCGCACGTACATATTTCAGCCCATAGTGGTGTACGCCAGCGCGGATACGGCAAGAAGCAGCGGGGCACACACCCACGCAGAGCTGCTGAGGCTGCCGTCAATTTCTCGAAGACGTGACGGTGCGCGGGTGGTCGTCGTCGTTGTAGTTGGCGCCTCCGTAGTCGTAGTACTCGTAGTGGTGGTGGTCGTGGTGGTTGTCGTCGTGGTCGGTGCCGCTGTATTCAAGGCCATATCACTTGGTGCCTCTGGCGCGGTGGTTGTCGTGGCGGTCTCAGCAGAAGCATCAACCGGATTAGCCGATGGTGCAGGGGAAAGTGGACTCGTGCTACTTTCTGGCCCTGGCGTACTGTCCGTACCTTTCTCGCGCACCTTATCGATCGCGTTACTTAGTTTCGGTTCTGGAGCTTTCACACCTGGACCCTTTCCGCCAGCTATTCCATCCTCCGTATCGGACCGCTCACTTGACGACTGTGGATGACCACCTCCACAACTGGTTTCGCTGTCTTAATTTCCCCTGGACCGGGGCCTTCTTCAGCCTTATTTAACTCTTGAATCGTCTCAGTGTCTGACGCACACACGGACGGGCAGCAGCACAGGGCGAGCACCAACAGGGCGCACAGCAGACGGCACGTCATCATCATCGTGAGTGTGGTCGTTCAGTGGTGTGGAGCTGATCTGCACAGCGAGGGACATGGAGAGCAACAGGGGAGACGAGAGGTGCGGCAGACACACACAGAGGGCACACCACATGAGGCGAGGGCAGCAGCCAGGCATGCACCGTACGCCGCACACACATACAGCCCTGCCGCAACAACAACACACAGATGGAAGAGGGAGAAGCAAACAGGAGCGGCACACAAGGCTCCACCGCATGCACATACGGCGAGAGCGGTCCGTCGTGTCTGCACCCCTCACGGAGGATACGCACACACACAAGAGGAGGTGCAGCGCACACAGCAACAAAAAAGCAAAGTAACAATTAAAAAGAAGATCCCCGTCAACCACGTGAATTGTTGGTCCACGGGAATCGCAGCCAATATTCATCACAAAGCAGTTTGTTATCTTGTTTTTGCTGTATGCTGTTACAATAAAGAGTGAGTAGCGCAAGGGCCGTCCGTACAAAATTGGCAAGCATTCCGTCCGAAACGTGCCGTCGTGCGGGCTGAGACACTCTCAAACACTCGCATTCCAATTACCAACGACGGGGGCATTTCTGCAGTGGATGAAGCGAAGTCTTTCGTGGTCCATCTCTAGTACCCGCATTTGTGCTTCCTGCGTGTTTTGCCTGCTGGCGTGCTTGGCACTTTCTGTGGCGACCTGTGTGCGAGGCGCCTGTTAAGAAGACGCTGGCACCATTGCGGCATCCGCATCCGAGGCCTTCTCAAACTATCGGAACGCCAGGCTGAGCACGTCGGGCATGCGCCCTCATATTGTGGACGGGCAAGCGCTCTGCCGCAGGTTGGGCAGGAGAACGTCAATCCGCCGCTCGCTGGTCGGCAAGGATTTGCGGTGCTCACGTCGGGAAGAGGTTCTGGCGGAGGCAGCGGCGGGCCGGTCACTTCAGTAAGAAAGGGCGGCGACACCAACACAGAGGGTTACTTTTGATACGAAGGGCACGCGCAGACATGTCGAGGAGTGGGCAGGAATCGCATCTTGCCTTTGCGCAGAGCCGCCACTCGGGGCACGATGTCCGGATCGAAACCAGGAATAGAGTCCTGCCACACCGACAGGCGCCTGTCACGCGGTGTACGCGCCCTTCCTTTTCTTCGGGGCATCCCTCCGGTACGGTCACCCGACTGCAGTAAAAAAGTCCATGTGCCAGATTGGGCTGTCCTCCTGCGGGAGGGATCGTGCAATCATGGCCTCGTCGTCAGCGGCCTCATTGCGTGGGATACCGCAGTGTGATGGAGAGAACATGAAGTCTGCAGAGTGACCTCGCTGTATCAAGAAGAGCAGCATAATCCAACTATCTTCAGTGACGTAGTCTCGCATGGCCAGTGGAACGACGCGGAGTGCCTCAGTTCTCGACGGGGAGTCCGTAGCCACCAGCATTCGTGTGGGCGATTGGGATGTTTCCAAGCAAAAAGGTATGAGATGTCTAATGCCATTTTCAGTGGCAAGGCACTCTGCCCTATATGAGCATGCGAGCCTGCCAGCTGCTGCACGATGTACCTCCACAGGGAGATCGGTTGTCGTGGTGGAGCCATACAATAGTGCAGCGGATCCAGATGCGAGCTCAGCGAGAGATGAAGAAACGTCCGTCCATAATTCAAAATCATACGCTCCCAGAGAGGAGTAAATAGAATAAAAAGCCGTGCGCTTGACGTCGTCAGAGGCGTCTTGGGCAAAGCGTGGCTGATTAAATTCCACTTTATTGCAACGCACAGTGTCCCAGAGGAAAATACGATGTTGAATAGGAGGAGCACGATTGCGGCTGTGGGGTATCCCAATAATATTACATACGCGGCGCAATCCATTAATAACAGCATCTCTCGGAAGCGGGATCGATGTCGCCGCTTTTCATGCATGGACGGCGGAATGGCCTCCAATAAGATTGCGCCATGCACTTCCTCAATAAATCGGAGAAGTGTGAGGCGTTCGTGTTGTGTGGGTGCGCGGGACCCAATGTTCCTCTGCAGCGGTGCTGGATTGGCTGCCAGGTGGACAGAAGTATCTTTCTTTGATGCGCGTGGGCCGAGCGATGCAGTGCAGCTGTCGCGGTGCCGCACTTCCAGGCTGTGGAGGTGAATGGGGGCCGGACACGGTGCGATTGCCTCGCCGCGTGGTGTGCCGGGACGCACCAGCCTCTGCACCCGGCCGCAGCTGATGGCGGCGTGGCACGGTCCGCATCGCAGTCCAACTAAAGCATTGTTTTTTCATTTGCATTGTGGTGTGTGACGAAGGTGCGTAGGAGCTTCCCGATGTGGTTGGAGACTTGCGATTTTGAAGAATGCGTTGCAGTTGCGCAGCGTCGTTTTGAGGAGCAGGTGAGTGCCTACCCGCATTAATCAGCAAACAACATCTCGGATGACAGCAGGAGGCACTGCGGTTTCTCCTTTTTTTGCAAAGCGAATTTATTGGACGTCACGTTTGGTTGGCAGCTCTTGGGCCTTTTGTGGGAGAAGGTGGGAGGCTGAGGGCACTAGGACTGAATTCATTTGAGTGGCTGTGTTCCGTTGAGTTGCGGCCAGTTGCGGCACTCTTTGGGGTTTGGCAGCTGTCTCTTTTGTTTACTTCCCACTGCTGCACGCGGATAACACTGATCCGAGGAACACTTGTCTGACCGCGTGTGAGCTGCTGCCGTGCGTGATGCATGGACCATGTGATTGTGTGGGGAGGCGCATTGGGGTGACGAATACTTCTGTTTGGCGTGCCGCGGTGTGTTGGAATGATGTTCGGAAATCATGTGAAGGGTGTTGTTTGTGATTTGTGTGTCTTTTCTGGTGGAGCCGACATGTGTGCGGGATTGTGGCATTGCTGGCTGACAGTTCCACGTCACTTTTCGGCATTCCTGGATGTGCTGAGGAATGACGGCTGGCGACCAGCGTGTTGGTGCTGCCGGTGGGAATAAGTGCATCGGGAATTGGCCATTTTCTCTTTCCCGTGCTGGAGCCGATGAAATGGCACGATGGCACCGGCTGCAGGCTGCCTGCCAGCACGTGTGAGCAGCGGATCCATGCACACACCGACGCTCATCGCAAGAGTTTGTGCGATGACAGTGGCATTTGTGGCGTGCCTTTATGGGCGTCAGCCCATCGAAGAATGTGTGAAGCAAACGGCTGACTGCACACGAGGAAAATAAGTGCGTGCACTGTGCCGTGTTTCAGCGTCGATGGCAGAGCAGCAGGAGGCCCGTGCTGGCAACAGATCTTTGCGTTGCGAGGGATGTCGGTGTTGATTTTGGATTGTCGAGGGTGAAGTGATTTTGCTGCTGCCCGTGTGTGTGGCCACTCCGGCGGAGGGCGGACACAAAGGGAGGGATGCAGGCGCTGCGTGTGTGTGTGCAGGTGCCATGCAACAACGCCACAACAAACATGCTGCGACTCGGTGACCCTCACATCGCTGTGGTCCTCACTCACAGCCGAGGCACGGCCCACACCGATGCACTTAGTGGACGGAGTGAGGCATCTTTTGAGGTGCTGCAGGGAACAGGATGTGTTGACGCAGCCACGACGTGCATGGAGTGTCACGATGGCACAGTCAGCTGTGGCTGGTGGAATATTTACTTCTCGGGGGCAACAGAGAGAGAGAGAGAGCTGCTCCTGCTGCTGTCGTCGTTGCTGCCCCTTGTAGCCTCCCATGCCGATTATTGTCTGTCCGCTGATCATGGATGGTGTGCCTCCACTAGTGACGTCGTCTGCAGGCGTTTCACAGAACCAGCGAAACACACACCACGTCGCATGCTTTGGCTGTGGATGTGGTGTTGTGAATGCAGCCGGCATTATTTTGCCCGACTCCTTTTCACTGCTTTGCGGCAAATAGATGCGTCCCCGCCGAGTCATTCACTGCAGCTCCGTGTGTTGTACTGCCAGCACAACACTCTCTTTTTCTGACGCCTGGCTGACAGTCAAGCACCACAGCGTTGGAACACACAAGGATGTGGACTGCCGCTCACGGTGTTGGGCACCGCTGTTTGGATGCGGCGGCCCCACGAGCGGATGTATTGTGGCACAAGGAAATGCGTGAAATACGCGGAACCACAGCGGCTGCAGTAATATCAGCGGTGTGGCACCACGGAGTACGTGAGGGGGTGATGCATGATGAATCACGGTGGGCGGCATGCGAGGGAAGTGCACCGCGACGGAGCGTCATCCCGCCCTCAGCCTGCAAGGGAATGTACGCCCACAAAATATATGGACGAGGCACCACCAAACACACATGCCCTTCCGTGCACCAATAAATAGGAGCGAAGGTGCGTTCTGGTGCGTGGGAGTCCACTCACATATTTTCATTTACACCGCAATAAACGGTGAGGAATCAGGTGCCACAGCAACGAAAGGAGAAACAAGCATCTATTGCAGCACTTTACCAGCGAAAGGCAGGAACGACACACACCGAATTATTGGCTGCACCAGCACAAGAAAACTTTAAAACAGGAAAAAAAAATAATTCTGCACCCTGCGGGAACCCCAACACACGATGCAGGCATGAGGACTTACCCTCTGGAAAAACAAAACAAAAGGAAAAAGAGATACGCAGACATCTGCCAACATCCAAACAGAAACACAAATAAATAGTTTCTGCACTCTTCCATTCCTTGCGCTGAATATGAACGAAGGCCAAAGCCAACTGAGTTGCTTTTGTGATGAATATTGGCTGCACTTCCCGTGGACCAACAATTCAAGTGGTGTACGGCGATCTTCTTTTTTATTATTAGTGTTACTTTGCCTTTGTGTTGCTGTGGGCGCTGCACCTTCTCTTGTGTGTGTGCGTACCCTCCGTGAGGGGTGCCGACACGACGGACCGCTCTCGCCGTGTGTGCATGCGGTGGAGCCTTGTGTGCCGCTCCTGTTTGCTTCTCCTTCTTCCATCTGTGTGTTGGTGTGCGGCAGGGCTGTGTGTGCGGCGTACGATACATGCCTGGCTGCTGCCCTCTCCCCATGTGGTGTGCCCTCTGTGTGTGTCTGCCGCACCTCTCGTCTCCCCTGTTGCTCTCCATGTCCCTCACTGTGCAGATCAGCTCCACACCACTGAACGACCACACTCACGATGATGATGACGTGCCGTCTGCTGTGCGCCCTGTTGGTGCTTGCCCTGTGCTGCTGCCCGTCCGGGTGTGTTAGAGCGAGTGCTGGCGCGGAACGTGATGGACACACTGAACCGCCCACACCGTCACACAAGCCAGGCCTGGGGGCCAATTCCTTGGGTCCAAATGCTCGTACAGTCCCGAAAACGAATAGCTCCGGCGGATCATTTCAATCTGTTTCTACCGTTGCGGAAGGGGAACCCGATGTGTCGTCCAACACACCACATGGAGCAATTACGTCTGTTCAGTCGGGGTCAGAGGATGGTGACACCGATTCGCCAGGTTCAACGGGTAATTCCGAAGAATTGGTGGTACAAAAAACAACAGAGCATGATCCGGCAGTGCCAGCACCTAATGAAGAGGTTGCGGAGAAGGCAAAAAATGCGACGAATACGACCCCTACGATAAAGACACCGCCACTACCAATCTCGGCAGTACTACAGCCAAAAGCATCACCAGCAGTGACTGTTCCAGAAACAGGAAAGGGCTCAGCGGCACGAAATCTCTCCCAGTTGTCAAGAGAACAAAATAAAGAAAACACAGCGTCACAAACCAAAGCGCTGTCCGAAGCAATGAAACGGCATCCAGGGGATGCTGAGGCAGAGCAACAAGAACAAGAGAGCGACACATCAAATCTGGTGGAGATTAACGATGACGGCAAACATGCGGTAACGACATCATCATCCATCTCTATAAATGACAGTGACGATGCCCAGGGTACGGGGGTTGAGAATAATGACAATGATCCACGGCCCAACCCCACAGAAACAAGCGACCACAAAGTTGATAATACCAACCCTGCTTCTGCACCCACTGAGACCGCACCAGAAACAGTGAATACGGCCACCGCCGAAAGAAATGAAACACTGAGGTCTGAAGGCAGTGACGGCAGCACCGCGGTCTCCCACACCACCTTCCCTCTTCTTGTTGTTGCGTGTGCGGCTGCGGCTGCGGTGGTGGCCGCGTGAGAGTGAGAGAGAGAGAGCCGTGCACCGCCCGCACACACACTCGTCCTTCACTCTCTCTGTGTGTGTGTCCCCTTGCATGGACTCTCGCCCTCACCTCACCCCACGAGGCACACACATAATGTGCCCATTGTATATATGCATGCACACCCATGCAGGCCCTTTGGTGCTCTCTTTTGCACGACACGCACCGCTGCCGTCCTGCCTGGCTGCATGGGCGGAGCACCGTAACTGTTTCTGTTTTGTTTTTATTGCATTGAGTGGGCGACCTCTCTCTCCCTCCCTCTGTGTGTGTGTTTTGCTTTACGGGAGCAGTGAGAGTGTGTGCGCTGGTCGTCCCACGCTTCGGCATTTTTCTTTCACTTTGGTTTTTTGAATCTTTGCTTGTGTTGTGGTTGGGTGCACCCATTTTAATTTCATTGATTGGTTTTCTTTTTGAACTGCGGAGGGCTGAATATTCTCTTTTGTATTCTCCTGGTCTTTGTTTCTTCCCACGCAATCGGTCCTTGTTGCTTCAGCGAGCCAAGAAATATTTGCCTAACACCCACATCAATGGCTTACTTGCCCTACACCCCACATTAGTTTGAGACGCTGGTGCTGCTGCATGTGATGGTGTTTGTGGTGTGATTGCCAGCGGGTGCTTTGCTGTCACTTTGACGTACCCTCGATTTGTTGAATATGTTATGCGTGCCGACAGGGCGAATTGGATCCGCGTCGTTGTGAGGGACGCACCCTTTTTGAGCGGTGAGTGCGCTGCAGCCATACACCGTCATTGGGAGGGATGGATGCCCATCCGCATCAACGTATCCACAAGGGACCTGGATGATGCCGGGAAGTATTGGATCTCAGAGAGGTACTACGCAATGAATTCATTGAATGACAATTGCGAGTGTGAAGGTGACGTTGTATCCTCTGCGCACGGGACCATTCTCGAGGATGAAGTTGTCCCTGCTGCTGTCAACCCGCATGCGGTTCGTCTGCCCATGCAGCCACTGGAGGGTTCTTTGATTGTGCCCCCATTTGCCACGGGCAGCGTTTGCCTTCGGTTCACGGTGCGTGCTGGGCATTGTTCCACTGGTGTTGCCAATGCTGACATGGTGCTGTCCGTGGCAGAGCGCTGTCGGTGGTGGTGCACTCGACGACTGCCGTGATGGCTGCGAGGAGCACCACGACTGCGACGACATTGATGGCATGGAGCTGCAGGATGGCGATGGTGACGGGAGGACGCTGGAGTCGCACTGGTCGCAGCGCCACGCGAAGGATGAGTGGATGGCACCGATTGGTTGTGCCGGCTACTACACGGAGCTGACGCTGGCTGCATTTGCTGACCTGAGCTGCATGAGGGCGAAGTGGGAGATGGCGGAGCCGATGCGCTGGTGAAGGAATTCGTGCTGTGCACTGCTGCAGAGGAAGTGCTCCGCACCGAACGTGAGTGGATATCCCCACATGTTGTGCGAAACGGGAGTTCATGCCAGACGCTGCACGTTGGATCGGTATTCCAGTGGTTGGTGTGTAGACGAATTATCCATGAAGGGTCAGCAAAACGCTCGATGGACATTTGCCCCATCACTGGTCCCGCACTGGATGTGAGGAATGCTGAGGCTGCTATTTGGAGGGGAGAATATTTGTCTGCGGTGCCTGGGGACAAGCCCTCTTCGTGGTGTCTGGACACGCTTCCCACCAACACGACGGATGCGAGGGACCCGGAAGAAACATACATCTCGGTGCTGTCATGCATGCGGCATTGAAGTGCCTCGGCATGCGGGTGCGTCTGAGAGTGACTGAAGAGGGTAACGCCTGTTGTGCCCCATGCACTGACGAGGCGAAGATTGCGTGGGCCGCTCCGCGCTACGACGAGGGAAAAGCTATTTTCCGTGACCACGCGCAGGTGTGCACGATATCCGCCACCAGCGGCAGGATACTTCCCGTGGTTCCGTGGGGCGGCGATGTGAGAGGGTGTGGAGCAGGACGGTTTCACTGGCATCTACTGAACAAGCTTTGCTACGGGCATCCGTCCCCGATCCAGAGAGCATTGGGAGCGGCCGCGGCACACCACCGAAGGATGTGGACACGGCTGCTCCCCAGAAGCATCCGTCGTCAGAGGAGAAGGAGGTCGCCTCCGGTGCCACGACGGCAACGGTGTGCTCTTGCCCAGCGACACCGCGGGTACGCCGCAGGAGGCGGAGAAGGAGCGCGATCTTCCGGACATCGACGATGTGGCCGCCGATGGTGTGACGTCTGTTGTCGGACAATCATTAGGAGATGAGGCCGCCAGCGACAAGGCCGGTGGCGGTGCCACAGCCACGGGACCCAGGAGCCCTGATGCCGCTGATGCCGCGCAGGGCGCCGTGGACCCTCCGCCGAGGGAGGATGAAGCGGCGGTGGTGTGCGGGGGTTGGGAGGCAGACATGAAGGACGCTCCGCCTCCGATCCACGGCAATAACAGTGCGGCTGTTGCTTTTCCCTTTCCGCTGCTTCTTCTGCTTGCCGCTGCCGCCGCGGTGCCAACACTCAGCAGTGGGTGCAAGAGAGAGAGGCCTATATCAACTGGCATGTTCCTATCAGTATATACATACACTCTGCTTGTCTGTATACTTTGTACCAGGGACATGCTGTATGCACTCTCCCTCTTTTGTTGTTCGCTAATGTGGCGGCACCACGCGTGTATTATGGGCTGGGATAAGAAATTGTTTGACTTCTTCTGGAGGATACTGTGGGGTGTTTGTGTGCGTGTGCGAGGGATCTGTGTGGTTTTGATTTCCCTATTTTTGTTTACCTGCCTTGTCATTGTGTAATGATACTTCCCTTCTCCATTATGTGTGTTCTGAAGTGTTGCTAGGGCACCGGGAGTGGATGCCTGTGGACGCACGCCGTGCATTATGCGCTACATTGGTGGGAGGGGAGACTGACATAACTGGCGGGATTCAGTAAGGCGCATTTTGCCCACAGACCCTGCAGCCGCAGCAGCCTCAGCGGCGCTTTGCATATGGACGTGTGGATTGTTTCTCTCTTGCGAGGCCTTTTTTACTGCGTGTCATTTTCCGCTCGGGTACCGTGCCCGTGGCAGCAGCGGCGGCATCAAAAGGGCTGTGTGCGTGGAGAGTCCTTGATTGAGTGCCTGTCTTACTTCTCTGTTCTGTTGATTGATTGTACCGTGTGCCGGCCAAACGGTTGACATGACGTCTTTCCGACGGCGGGGTCCACGTGACACGATGTTGCGTTGCGTGCTTTGTTGCGGGTGTGTGATTTCAGCAACGGTTTTTGGGCGGTTGACTGTTGGGTCGTTGAGGGCGGCGTGGCGACGGGTGTGGATGGACCCGATTGTGTGCCGTGGCTGTTCGTGCGGGGGAGTCGCGGGAAGGAGGAAGGCAGCGGAGCGATGGACTCACGAGGAGTGCGGTGGCGTGCAGCCATGAAGATTGGCGACAGGGAACTCACTGCCGCTGTGAGTTGCCGTGTGTGGTGTTTGTTTCTGTTATTATTACTTGCGTTGTTGGATGTGGCCGCTGTGGGGAAGACTGTTTTTTGTTTCTTTTCACGCCGTTTTCGGATCCTTTTCTGCAACGGCATCACTGTGTTCCTGCCGTACTGTTGCGCCCTCTTTCCCTTCCATATTGGGGGCAGCTGCGGGTGGGTTTTACATGCCGTGGAGTTGTGTGCCGTGCTGTCCGGTGTTTCATTGTTGCCTGTTCTTCCTGCGTGCACGCGTCCCCCATGCTCATGACAGCAACCCTCACGCAAACGCTACTCCTCCTTTTCCATGCTGCTGATGTGTGTGTGTTCTTCTCCTCCTCCTCTCTTTGTCCCTCCCTAGACTGTGTGTGCAGCCGCGATGCTGATGATGATGACTGGCCGTGTGCTGCTGGTGTGTGCCCTCTGCGTGCTGTGGTGCGGTGCCTGCGGTGGTGGATGTTCTGAAACATCTTCTCCAGGTTCTTCGGTTAAAGCGTCCGACGGGAGCACTCAAAAAGAAGAGGCCGTCGTTGGCGCTGGAGAAGGTGACCAAAACGGTGAACCGGCTGAGCCTCAAGAAAAACCAGCACCAAAAGCGTCAGAATCACAGGGAGCGGTACCGGGCCCGTCACTGGCACCAAAATCCGGAGAAGCATCAGATCCGGCAAGTAAAACGACGGACAACAACGATCAAAATGCACAAGGAGGTAAAAAAGGGGAAAAAGACGAGAAACAAGAACAGGAGGACGAAGAGGAAAACAATGGTGCGAATGAAGAGGAAGTGACAATGAAAGAAAACGCTGTTACCAGCACCACAGAGGTGATCTCAGCAGGCGGTCAAGAGCAGCGAATTTTATCTTCTGGTGCGGCGGGAGCATCGAATAAAACAAAACCCAACAGCACAACAACAACTGGAGACGATGATCCAGCAGCTGATGGTGCAGGGACAGCAGAGGGAAAACAAAATGAAAATAAAGGTGCCAATCCGAAAGAAACACCATTGACGGCGGCAGTCATGAAAACTACAACGGCGACGACTGGCGACAGTGACAGCAGCACCGCGGTCTCCCACACCACCTCCCCTCTTTTGCTTCTTCTTGTTGTTGCGTGTGCGGCTGCTGCTGCGGTGGTGGCCGCGTGAGAGTGAGTGTGAGAGAGCCGTGCACCGCCCGCACACACACTCGTCCTTCTCTCTCTGTGTGTGTCCCCTTGCATGGACTCTCGCCCTCACCTCACCCCACGAGGCACACACATAATGTGCCCATTGTATATATGCATGCACACCCATGCAGGCCCGTTGGTGCTCTCTTTTGCACGACACGCACCGCTGCCGTCCTGCCTGGCTGCATGGACGGAGCACCGTAACTGTTTCTGTTTTGTTGTTCTCTTACGATTGTTTTAATTGTTTTCAATTTTTATTTGCTGTTTGCTTTAAAATATTTCAAATTGTTTTTTTTTTCTCTGGTTGTGTGATTTTTTTCTTTCGTTTAGTTTTTGTTATTAATTTTCGTCTGTTTTTTTTTTATTTTGCTCCCCCACCTCTTCTTTTTGCTTTTGGGGCAATCACTATGGACGTGTTTTTCTTTTCTACTCTTCCCTCTTTAATTGTTTGTTGCTGCACTCTTCCTGCGAGGGGTGCCGTGTGTTTCCCGCCCAACTGCTCCACTCGCACACCCACCGACACGCTCACGACGACGGCCCTGTGCGCCTCGCCTGCTGCACGCATGAGGAGGGGCCGCGACGAACGGCGCGCTGAGGGAGCCGTGACGTGTGGGCGTGCGACGAGGGCCTGTGGGGCGGCGCACACATTTCTTTCCTCTTGTTTTGTTTCTTTGCGGCCAGGGCTGGCAGACACCCGCAGCACCACACACACAGCCACACCCTGCCGCCGTGTTTTTCTTTAAGGATTTGTTTTGTTTTTTTGCTCTTGTTTTTGTTGCCATCGTGTGTGGTTGTTGATGTCGGGACCGTACTGCATTTGTCGCTGCCATCCAGCTGTCCCTCTTGCTGTGTTGATGTGCCTTCCTGTGCTCCTCTTCTCTTCTGCTCCTCCAGCACACACACACACATATATACTTAGTTGCACGGTGCTCTGCAGGAATGTCTTGGTGACGGTGGGACGTTGGCCTGCATCCCGTGCTGACATAGTTTGGTCGCTGCGTGTCTACCGTTAGCAGTGGGAATCACGGTGTCATTGGATGGATGCGTGTGGTACGTTTGTTGCATGGTGCTGGAGGCCGGCTGACGTGGCTGCACGATGCCCGCCATGTGTGAAGTTGTTTCCTGCTCTTGGGGTCATTCTCCACTCTCCTGTGTGTTTGCTTTGCCGGGTGCGTGCGTTGCTCGGTGTGTGCTGACGCGTGACGGACGGTACCACGATGGCCTTCTCTGGAGGTGACAGTCGCTGTGCTCTCGGCACACGTCCACAAGACTTTTGGTTGTCTGTTTTGGAGTGATTGCAGCAGGGCATTGCTGCGGGCGTGACGGGGACCACGACGGCGTCACCCCTCGAGAAGGTCCCATGCACTGTCGGTTGTGGGGCGGCGAGGCGGTTTGCCTGCAGCCCGACTGACAACCGCACAGTCGTTTCATTGCGGTCACTTTGCCGGCATCACCCGCTGCGGTGGCGTCCACAAGAGCCGCATCTCAGAAGTTCAAGCCGTTCCCCCTCAGGATTGCCCTTGCTGCTTGACTGGCGCAGCACCAGCCCGACATCGTTCTTCTGCATGAGTGCAGGCACCAGAGTGCCAGCGACGAGGCTCATTGGCTGCATTGACTTCCACCAGGCCTGCAGTGGGTGTGCCGGTGGCGTGACCTTCGTTGTGCGCCACACCTTTCCGTGCGAGCGCCTGTCGCTGCTGGAACCAACTGCCTGGAGACCACCGCCCTCCGCGTGTGCCCACCGGCCAGCCCCAGCATGTGCGTGGTGAACCTCTGCAGCCTTCCCGGCAACTGCTCACTTTGCGAGCGACATTCGTCGTCTTGGTCCTGCAGCGCCCATTGCGGTTGACCTGAATTCACACCATGAGCTGCGGGACGGTCGCTCACCATCAACGACGGCAGGAGAGGACATCGCCGCCACCCCAAGCGGCATGGACTGTGAGCTTTCTGACGTCCCGGCACAGGCAACGCGGATTAGCGGCCGCAGCGTCTCGTTTCCCGACGTGACTTGCAACGCGTACTGCGTGTCTCCCATTGGACGTCCACCCGTTTACATGGACTCGGACCAACATCTGCCATCCCACACTGCAGGGACGGAGGACGGCATCCCACGACTGGCAGGCATGCTGCCACAACGGAAACATGTCGCCTTTTTCCTGCGTGATGCCGACTGGAATGCTTCCACCTCGGCGTGTGGAACACCTCTGGCCACTGTGACCACATGGTTGGAGATACACCGAGGCACCATACCGCGCGGCAGCCGTGACATTCCCACATGTATCTGGACGGAATGGAGCAGGCCGAGTGTGTTGCAGCGGCAGCCTGCCCCGTGCTGAAGTGCTCCGCAAACGGGAGGACCGCAATCATGCCCTCCGCCGTGGCTTCTCCATGCTCCTAGAGGCCCGTGCGAAACAGTTTGGTGCCCTCTCGATCCCAGGCCTGTGATGCTCCGAGGCATGACGGAGCCACGTCCCTGTCCTCTGGGATCGGCTGTGCTGCGGTGCTGTTGGGACCGCGTCTGTGCTCTGCCTCCGCCGTAACCTCTTCCCGACGTGAGCACCGCCACTCCTTGCCGAGCAGCAAGCGGCTGATTGACGTCCTCCTGCCCACTCCTCGGCAGACCGACACGCGCCCTGCAGATCACAAGCAACCCATTATTTCGGTGATGCCGCCCTTCCTCACACTGAAGAGGCAGGACCGCCTCGACCTCCTCCGGAACCTCCACCTGGCGTGTCCACGGCACCTCCTCGTAGAACGACGAGCAGCAGATCAACGTCGCCCCGCCCAAGCTGCAGCAGCGTCTTCTTGTCCGCCCATCATATGGAGACACACGCCCGACGCACTAACCCCGGCACTCCAATCGTTGCAGAAGGCCTCAAATGTGGATTCTGCGACAGCTCCACGGTTTCCCCAACAAGTGCCTCACGCGCAGGTCATTACCGAAAATGTCAAGCGTATCAACGAGCAAAAAACGGACAACGCACCTCTGCAAGCTCCAATGACAGCCGTAGCCCTTCAGCCACTCCTCTGCTGCAACCCCCACCAGCCGCTGAGCCCCCGACAATCCACGGGAAGGCCTGCCGCACACGCTGTGGGAATGCCCCCGTCCTCGACAACTGAGCATCCGACTATTTGGGAGCACACCCTTTCGCACGACAGCACCGTTCAAGAAGGAAAAACTGGCCACATCGCTACGGACAGCCCGCGGGCCATTAACGAGCAGTGGCAGCAAAGTATAACGAAACAAATACTTCCCTTTTCTCAGCATAGAAAAACGTCACCTTCACACTCGCAATTGCCCCAATGAATTCATTGCGTAATACCGCTCTGAGCTGCAATACTTCCTGGTACCATCCAGGTCCCTTGTCGACACATCGATGCGGATGGGCGCCCATCCATTCCTCCCAATGACGGTGCATGTCTGCGACGCACCCTCAGATCCAAAAGGCACGTCCCTCACCACAGCCGCGATCGACTTCGCCCTGTGGGCACGCATCGCTTTGTCAGATGAGCAGGAGTACGTCAGGCTGGCAGCAAGGCACCCACTGGCACAACACATCACAACCAGAAGAACCAGCAGCACTGCAGACCGTGAGGTGACGTGGACCAACCGACACATGCTGTACGTAACAGAAAATACTTCATGGTTTGAAAAGAATAAGAAACACTGACAATATCTCAAAGGAAAAAAAAATGAAAAAGAGAATTTAGGCGTCCGCAGTCAAAGCAAACTGCCAATAATCGAATAAAAAGTGTAATGGGTGTACTCAACCACAACACAAGTAAAACAAAAAGCCGAAGCGTGGGACGACCAGCGCACACACACTCTCATTACTCCCGTAAAGCAAAACACACACACACAGGGAGAGAGAGAGAGGTCGCCCACTCAATGCAACAAAAACAAAACAGAAACAGTTACGGTGCTCCGCCCATGCAGCCAGGCAGGACGGCAGCGGTGCGTGTCGTGCAAAAGAGAGCACCAACGGGCCTGCATGGGTGTGCATGCATATATACAATGGGCACATTATGTGTGTGCCTCGTGGGGTGAGGTGAGGGCGAGAGTCCATGCAAGGGGACACACACACAGAGAGAGAAGGACGAGTGTGTGTGCGGGCGGTGCACGGCTCTCTCCCTCACTCTCACGCGGCCACCACCGCAGCCGCACACGCAACAAGAAGAAGCAAAAGAGGGGAGGTGGTGTGGGAGACCGCGGTGCTGCCGTCACTGTCGCCAGTCGTCGCCGTTGCAGTGTTCATGGCTGTGGCTTCGACTGGTGTTTCTTTCGGATTGGCATCTTTATTTTCATTTTGTTTTCCCTCTGCTGTCCCTGCAACATCAGCTGCTGGATCATCGTCTCCAGTTGTTGTTGTGCTGTTGGGATTTGTTTTATTCGATGCTCCCTCCGCACCAGAAGATAAATTTGGCTGCTCTTGACCGCCTGCTGAGATCGCCCCTGTGGTGCCGGTAGCAGCGTCTTCCTTCTTTTTCTGCTCTTCTTCCTTCTTATCGTTACGTTTTTCTTCTTCCTCATCCTCTTCTTCTTCTCGCCTTTCTTCTTCCCTTTCCTCATTTTCTTGCTCAGCCTTTTCTTCTTCTACTTCCTCCCCTTTCCGTTCCTTATCTTCATCCTTCTTTTTAGCAACATTTTCCTCCTCCTCTCCGTTTTCTGTTTGGTTTTTCTTCTCTGCGTTTGCCTTTCCTGGTGCTTGTGTTCCAGTTCGTGTTGCCGCTACCGCTGCCGGTAATCCTGACGTCGTTGGTGCTGGTTTTTCTTGAGACGCTGCCGGTTCACCGTTTTGGTCACCTTCTCCAGCGCCAACGACGGCCTCTTCTTTTTGAGTGCTCCCGTCGGACGCTTTAACCGAAGAACCTGGAGAAGATGTTTCAGCTCGTCCACCACCGCCGGCACCGCACCACAGCACGCAGAGGGCACACACCAGCAGCACACGGCCAGTCATCATCATCAACATCGCGGCTGCACACACAGTCTAGGGAGGGAAAAAGAGAGGAGGATGAGAAGAACACACACACAACAGCAGCATGGAAAAGAAGGAGTAGCGTTTGCGTGAGGTTTGCTGTCATGAGCATGGGGGACGCGTGCACGCAGGAAGAACAGGCAACAATGAAACACCGGACAGCACGGCACACAACTCCACGGCATGTAAAACCCACCCGCAGCTGCCCCCAATATGGAAGGGAAAGAGGGCGCAACAGTACGGCAGGAACACAGTGATGCCGTTGCAGAAAAGGATCCGAAAACGGCGTGAAAAGAAACAAAAAACAGTCTTCCCCACAGCGGCCACATCCAACAACGCAAGTAATAATAACAGAAACAAACACCACACACGGCAACTCACAGCGGCAGTGAGTTCCCTGTCGCCAATCTTCATGGCTGCACGCTACCGCACTCCTCGTGAGTCCATCGCTCCGCTGCCTTCCTCCTTCCCGCGACTCCCCCGCACGAAAAGCCGCGGCACACAATCGGGTCCATCCGCACCCGTCGCCACGCCGCCCTCAACGACCCAACAGTCAACCGCCCAAAAACCGTTGCTGAAATCACACACCCGCAACAAAGCACGCAACGCAACATCGTGTCACGTGGACCCCGCCGTCGGAAGAACGTCATGTCAACCGTTTGGCCGGCACACGGTACAATCAATCAACAGAACAGAGAAGTAAGACAGGCACTCAATCAAGGACTCTCCACGCACACAGCCCTTTTGATGCCGCCGCTGCTGCCACGGGCACGGTACCCGAGCGGAAAATGACACGCAGTAAAAAAGGCCTCGCAAGAGAGAAACAATCCACACGTCCATATGCAAAGCGCCGCTGAGGCTGCTGCGGCTGCAGGGTCTGTGGGCAAAATGCGCCTTACTGAATCCCGCCAGTTATGTCAGTTTCCCCTCCCACCAATGTAGCGCATAATGCACGGCGTGCGTCCACAGGCATCCACTCCCGGTGCCCTAGCAACACTTCAGAACACACATAATGGAGAAGGGAAGTATCATTACACAATGCCAAAGCAGGTAAACAAAAATAGGGAAATCAAAACCACACAGATCCCTCGCACACGCACACAAACACCCCACAGTATCCTCCAGAAGAAGTCAAACAATTTCTTATCCCAACCCATAATACACGCGTGGTGCCGCCAGATTAGCGACCGACAATAGAGGGAGAGTGCATACAGCATGTCCCTGGTACAAAGTATACAGACAAGCAGAGTGCATGTATATACTGACAGGAACATGCCAGTTGATATAGGCCTCTCTCTCTTGCACCCATTGCTGAGTGTTGGCACCGCGGCGGCAGCGGCAAGCAGAAGAATCAGCTGAAAGGGACAAGCCGCAGCCGCAGTGTTATTGCCGTGGACCGGGGCGGGGCGTCCTTCATGTCCGCCTCCCAACCCCGCGCACCACCGCCGCTTCATCCTCCCTCGGCGGAGGGTCCACGGCGCCCTGCGCGGCATCAGCGGCATCAGGGCCCTTGGGTCCCGTGGCTGTGGCACCGCCACCGGCCTTGTCGCTGACGGCCTCATCTCCTAATGATTGTCCGACAACAGACGTCACACCATCGGCGGCCACATCGTCGATGTCCGGAAGATCGCGCTCCTTCTCCGCCTCCTGCGGCGTACCCGCGGTGTCGCTGGGCAAGAGCACACCGTTGCCGTCGTGGCACCGGAGGCGACCTCCTTCTCCTCTGACGACGGATGCTTCTGGGGAGCAGCCGTGTCCACATCCTTCGGTGGTGTGCCACGGCCGGTCCCAATGCTCTCTGGATCGGGGACGGATGCCCGTAGCAAAGCTTGTTCAGTATATGCCAGTGAGACCGTCCTGCTCCACACCCTCTCACATCGCCGCCCCACGGAACCACAGGAAGTATCCTGCCGCTGGTGGCGGATATCGTGCACACCTGCGCGTGGTCACGGAAAATAGCTTTTCCCTCGTCGTAGCGCGGAGCGGCCCACGCAATCTTCGCCTCGTCAGTGCATGGGGCACAACAGGCGTTACCCTCTTCAGTCACTCTCAGATGCACACGCATGCCGAGGCACTTCAATGCCGCATGCATGACAGCACCGAGATGTATGTTTCTTCCGGGTCCCTCGCATCCGTCGTGTTGGTGGGAAGCGTGTCCAGACACCACGAAGAGGGCTTGTCCCCAGGCACCGCAGACAAATATTCTCCCCTCCAAATAACAGCGGCAGCATCCCTCACATCCAGTGCGGGACCAGTGATGGGGCAACTGTCCATCGAGCGTTTTGCTGACCCTTCATGGATACTCCGTCTACACACCAACCACTCGAATACCGATCCAACGTGCAGCGTCTGGCAGGAACTCCCGTTTCGCACAACATGTGGGGATATCCACTCACGTTCGGTGCGGAGCACTTCCTCTGCAGCAGCGCACAGCACGAATTCCTTCACCAGCGCATCGGCTCCGCCATCTCCCACTTCACCCTCATGCAGCCCAGGTCAGCCGGCACGGCCAGCGTCAGCTCCGTGTAGTAGCCGGCACAACCAATCGGTGCCATCCACTCATCCTTCGCGTGGCGCTGCGACCAGTGCGACTCCAGCGTCCCTTCGTCCCCATCGCCATCCTGCAGCTCCATGCCATCAATGTCGTCGCAGTCGCGGAGCATCCTCGCAGCCATCACGGCAGTCGTCGAGTGCACCACCACCGACGGCGCTCTGCCACGCACAGCACCATGTCAGCATTGGCAACACCAGTGGAACAATGCCCAGCACGCACCGTAAACCGAAGGCAAACGCTGCCCGTGGCAAATGGGGGCACAATCAAAGAACCCTCCAGTGGCTGCACGAGCAGACGATCTGCATGCGGGTTGACAGCAGCAGGGACAACTTAATTCTCGAGAATGATCCCGTGCGCAGAGAACAGAACGTCACCTTCACACTCGCAATTGTCATTCAATGAATTCATTGCGTAGTACCTCTCTGAGATCCAATACTTCCCGGCATCATCCAGGTCCCTTGTGGATACGTTGATGCGGATGGGCATCCATCCCTCCCAATGACGGTGTATGGCTGCACCGCACTCACCGCTCAAAAGTGTGCGTCCCTCACAACGACGCGGATCCAATTCGTGCTGTCGGCACGCATCACATATTCAACAAATCGAGGGTACGTCAAAGTGGCAGCAAAGCACCCGCTGGCAATCACACCACAAACATCATCACATGCAGAACTACCAGCGTCTCAAACTAATGTGGGGTGTAGAGCAAGTAAGCCATTGATGTGGGTGTTAGGCAAATATTTCTTGGCTCGCTGAAGCAACAAGGACCGATTGCGTGGGAAGAAACAAAGACCAGGAGAATAGAAAAGGGAAAATTCATCCATCCACACTTTAAGAAGAAAACCAATCAATGAAAGTAAAATGGGTGCACCCAACCACAAAAGCAATTAAAGGAAAAACAAAAAAGCCGAAGCGTGGGACGACCAGCGGACACACACTCTCACTGCTCCCGTAAAGCAAAACACACACACAGAGGGAGAGAGAGAGAGGTCGCCCACTCAATGCAATAAAAACAAAACAGAAACGGTTACGGTGCTCCGCCCATGCAGCCAGGCAGGACGGCAGCGGTGCGTGTCGTGCAAAAGAGAGCACCAACGGGCCTGCATGGGTGTGCATGCATATATACAATGGGCACATTATGTGTGTGCCTCGTGGGGTGAGGCGAGGGCGAGAGTCCATGCAAGGGGACACACACAGAGAGAGAGAAGGAAGAGTGTGAGTGCAGGCGGTGCACGGCTCTCTCACACTCACTCTCACGCAGCCACCACCGCAGCAGCAGCCGCACACGCAACAACAACAAGAAGAAGCAAAAGAGGGGAGGTGGTGTGGGAGACCGCGGTGCTGCCGTCACTGTCGCCAGTCGTCGCCGTTGTATTTTTCGTGGCTGTGGCTTCGAGCGGTGTTTCTTTCGGATTGGCTTCTTTATTTTCATTTTGTTTTCCCTCTGCTGTTCCTGCACCATCAGCTGCTGGATCATCGTCTCCAGTTGTTTGTGTGCTTTTGGGATTTGTTTGATTCGCTAATTCCTCTACACCAGAAGATAAAATTGGCTGCTCTTCACTGCCTGCTGAGATCTCCTTTGTGGTGCCGGTATCATTTTCTTTTTTTTTCCTTTTCTTCCCCTCGTTTGCTTCATCACCTTTACCTCCTTCCTCTTTTGTTTCCTTCTCATCCTTAACCTCGGCCTCTTCACTCCCATCTTCTTCCTCGTCATTTTCCTCATCATCCTCTCTTTCACTTTGTTTAGCGTTCTTTTTCTTCTCATTTTCTTCATTTTCTTCTTTTTCTGAATTTGTTTTATCTGATATTAAATCTTCTTTTTCGGTTTCCCCCCTCGCACGAGTCTCTGCAATATTTTGTAACGTCGCACCAGTTTCTGATCTCCCTGCTGTTTCTTTTCCTGAATTCGCCGGTGACTCCAATTGTTTTACACTCGACAAAACATTGTCTTTCCCTGACCGCCCTTCTTGGGAAATTGCTCCGGCGATGAATTTCTCATTTCCGGCACCATCAGCAGCAGCAGCAGCAGCAATCCGTTGACGCCTCCAACGGCTGCGGCCATCCGTAACAGCATGCAAACTCTCCATCCCCTGACGCACGCATTCCTCGACGGCGGACACATTCGCACCGCCTCCTGTCCTCCTGCTGACCTGCTCCGCGCATTCCCTCCGCAGCCAAGCACGCCACTGCAACAGTAAGTCCTCACCCGCACTGCCATCGCCACCGCCAACACCGTCGGCCGCAATTCCAGGTAAACCGCAGACACCGCACCACAGCACGCAGAGGGCACACACCAGCAGCACACGGCCAGTCATCATCATCGTCATCACTCCTGTCACTTGCGTGCAGCCTTCAGCACAAACTAACAGCACGTCAACGTAGAGTGAAAGAAAAAAGGGGAGACACGTCACAGTCAACGCCACAGTCAACGCACAGTGAGAAATTGCAGCAGCAACAGAACACACGCATTGAAACAGATGGAACCCGTACGATTGCAGAACTAGAACACCGCCCTGCACACCACGGGTTTTAAAAAAAGAACAGCTAGAATAAAAACACCGAAGACTCCAGTACGCATAAATATTTGCGTTTCTGTGATGCGTTCAACGAGGCGAATGCGAGAACAACGCGAAGCACACATCAGGGCAGCGGAAGCAAACAAAGCAAAAAACAACCACCATAATTACTCTTACTTTATACATCGGACCACAGTGGACGCGCACAAATCCCCGCGGTTGAGTGCTGGTACCCACAGCCCCCCCACACATCTTCATCCCAGAGTGGTGCACGCCAGCGCGGATGCGGCGAGCAGCAGCGAGGCAAACACCCACGCAGAGCTGCTGAGGCTGCCGTCGATTCTGCGAAGACGTGACGGTGCGAGGGTGGTCCTCGTGGTTGGCACCTCTGTAGTCGTAGCCGTATCACTAGATGCCTGTGTTGTATTCGTAGTAGTGTTTGTTTTGTTTGGCATCTTCAACTTCTGATTTGATATCTGTGACTTATGATTCTCATCGCCTCGTGTTTTTTACTGCGCCTTTTTATTTTGTGCATCTGACATACCGGTCGCACCTTGTGTGTGTGGAGACTGAGTTGCCAAACCTCGTGGCTCTGGATTATCGCTAGCCGAACTCAGTGACTCTGGCGGAACTCGTGTCCGTCCAGTGATGGCTGTGCCTGCTTCCTTTGGCAAAGAAGGTCCCGGACTTCTCAAACCCTCCTCGCTGTCTCTCCCACTCTCTGTCTGTGGCCCACCGGTCTCCCCACCATATGACTGTAATGCACCAGGCATATTTTTGTAGGATCCGGTTTCCCTAGCGCAGGGCTGGGAGGACGGCTGTTACCGTTATTATCGTCTCCTGCCGCCGTCACGCACACGGACGAGCAGCAGCAGCACAAGAGCGCAGGGACCAACACGGCGCCGCACCGTCACCATCGCAGTCATCATCGCCCGTAGTGGAGTCGCTGGACTCAGTCAGCTGATCGGTGAGACGGAAAGGAAAGAATGAAACGAGAGGGAGAGGGACGGAGCACAGCGGATACAGCGAGAGAGCGCAGACAACATGAGGAGAGGGCAGCAGGCCCAGCCGCACAGTTCACACACCACGAGACGGCATCCACGCAACGAAGGCACACAACGCCAGCAGCCACCCACCATGCAGGAGGAGAAGACATCCACCACCATCTCCCCCAGCTCATTCCCGCAGCCCCAGGGAAATGGCAAAACCCGCGGCCACCACACAACGCACACGGAGCAAGCGAACCCTCATCCATCCATCACGCGGCACAAAATTTCCTGCCATCCCGCCATCAATGGGACACGGAGCCCAACTCAGCGCAGTCACACGCGGTGCATCACACCCACAGGAAAATAGACTCGGGCTGCACTCCCTCTCCTCCCCTCCTCCTCATGGCCACGGAAGAAGACAACAGCCGCCACACGCAACTGCCAGCATGCACTACAAAAGAAGCATTCAAATCCACTGCAACGTGCATCTTGTGTGTGTGTGGTTGTGTGTGCCTGCAGAAACACAAAGCAAAGAAGTGGAAAAGAGGGAGCAGAGTATGTGGAGCGACGCACAAAAATGTACAGCGGAGACGCATAACGGAAACAACAACAAGAAGACCGCTCAAACTCATGACTGCACTGCGGCCCAAGCAGCGGCACTCCACACAATATTTATTGAAAACAAAAAAAACGTCCCCCTTCGTCTTATGTAAACCCCACCACACAAAATAATTATAAATGAAAAGAAATCGTCCATTACTGCTCCACACAAATTTAAAATAATAAAAAAATCGCCTGGCTGCCGTGTGGCCACACCAAACTGTCTGTCTGTATTTTGCCCACAAAAGAAAATTAAAAGGATGGTTGCGTGTGCTTCGACCGTCCGACCCTCCGTGTGCCCGCACATCGTTTATATTTCATGGGTCATCTGCGTGTTGCTGCTCCCCTCAGCCCTCTCATCGGCGCGTGAGTGCGGCCCGCAGAGCACAGTCACTCGTGTGTGTGGGGACTGAGAGAAGCACGCAGACATGACGGCAGTCGCGTCACTCCATCGGGAGAGTGAGCGCAGCAAAAGAAAAAGAAATCATCGGAGGGGAGAGAAATGCTCACGAGGCCGACACCGAAGGGTGCGCCACCGCAAGAAATAAACACGCAAAGCAAAACAAATCCTTAAAGAAAAACACGGCGGCAGGGTGTGGCTGTGTGTGTGGCGCTGCGGGTGTCTGCCCGCCCTGGCCGCAAAGAAAACAAAACAAGAGGGAAGAAATGTGTGCGCCGCCCCACAGGCCCTCGTCGCACGCCCACACGTCACGGCCCCTCAGCGCGCCGTTCGTCGCGGCCCCTCCTCATGCGTGCAGCAGGCGAGGCGCACAGGGCCGTCGTCATGAGCGTGTCGGTGGGTGTGCGAGTGGAGCAGTTGGGCGGGAAACACACGGCACCCCTCGCAGGAAGAGTGCAGCAAAAAACAATTAAAGAGGGAAGAGTAAAAAAGAAAAAACGTCCCTATTGATTGCCCCAAAAAGCAAAAAAAAAATGGGGATATAATAACGCACAGCAAAGCAAACAGGGAACAAATTAAATAAAAGTTATTAAAGAAGATAAATTAATTACCGTGCGTGTCGGTGCAGGGGAGGTCGCAATTGTCCCACGCGACAGCCGGTCACTCCTCACAGAGCCGCAAACACCCAAAGTCCCAACAGAAGAAGAAGCAGCAGCAGTCCGCTCCCACACACAGTGCCGGCATCGCTGTTATTCCCATGCGACAAATTTCCGAGGCTGCTGCTGAGTGCCGCAGACTTTACTTCGCCGTCCTGTGGATGGATTCCCTCCTCTCCCTGTCCACCCGTTCCTGCCGCCTCAGGTGTCACTGCGGTTCCATCTGGCGCCATGGTTTCAGCAGTAGGGGCATTTGTATCTGCTCTGACGGGAGCGCCCACTGACGGTTTTTGTGTTCCATCTCCTTGCCCCGTGTTTCCACTCACCGTCACCACCGCTGGGTCGGCGTCAGACGAGGGAGTGCCATCCACATTTTTGTTTCCACTGGGAGATGTTCCCGACGCTGACTGTTTTTCGGACTCTTTGGCTGCTGGAGAAGTCGTAGCAGTAGGTAGCCCTGATGTGGATAAACCGCCACTCCCCGCATTTTCACTTTTCCTCAACGGATCCTGTTTGTTCTGCTGTTGCTCGCCAAGAATAGACGGAGTTTCGGCTTCCGGCGTAGCTTGTTTACTTGCCACTGGTGGAATACCCTCCTTTACTGTTTTTGCTTCTCTTGCTTTTGAAATAGAAAGTTTTGTGTTAAGCGCAGTAATCTTTTCGGAACTCAACGGGCGGTTGTACAGCAACACGTTCGTCACAGTCACAGAGACGCCTCCTTGGCCCTCTGTGTTCCCTGCTTTGACTCCATCCCCTCCAATGTAGAAGTGGGAGATCTTTTTATCTTTCGTATTTATCAAATCACATTCTGCATCTCCCAACACAGGCTGACCATCGACGTACGCGGAGCCCTGGGTGCCGTTCTTTAGTACAATGGCCAATTGGTACTGTGTAGTATCCGTCAGTGTCTCCCAATTGCTGCTGTGCTCCTTGTTCTGTCCGCCACCACACAATAATATCCACTTCTTCTCTTTGTTGTTGTACGACAGTCCCAGGAGTACTGGATTATTACCGTCACTCATCTTCGCTCCCATCAAAGGAATGGGAGAACCCCCCTCCTTCGGCTCACCGTGGATGGACACCGTCGCCACAAGAGTGAAGTTGTAGTTCGCAAAGTGGTACAGCTGATTCTGCCCCTGACTGCCAACGGGCCACTCCGCCCACGCTCCCTGGAATTTCACTCCATCTGAAGACTCTGCTTTCTCTGCTGCCGCCCCTTCTTCCGCTCCCTTCTTTACTGTAGCGTTCACCCCGAGGTACTCGTCCCTCCATGTGTTATCAGAGAAGTTGCCGGACAAAAAGCCAACCAGCCCATCCGTTGGGATGGCATTGCCGCAGGCAGTGGCAGTTGAGGCGTCCTTCGCAGTACTTGAAGTGGGGCACAGCTTGGAGACACGGTCGTCCACTTTCTTCCACGTCGCCAGCACATCCTTCACACGCTGCAGCTGCGCAGTCAGAAGCACAGACCAAAGACTGTGTGATGTTTTGTCCCCACCGTCCTTCTTCTTCTCGTACAGTGCAATCAACTCCTCCTCATTATTATTCCCAATTTTGTACAACAGGGCGCTGGAGGCAGCGTCGTCATCGGATACCGGCCCAATATCAACAATGTGCGTGTTGTCCGTCAGCCAAAGATGGAGTTTTCCCTTTCCATTGCCTCCTGTAACAGCCTTCTCGGGATATACCGGGAGAGTGACGAGCATCACATTTCTGTTATCTTCAACACCGTCAATCTTCGCTGTGATGAACCCACTTCTAACGCCCCTCTCATGTAGCTTACGGTTGTTGCCCCACACGCGCGAGAGTGTCCCGAGTGCCTCCGTCCACGACTCCCCCTTGTCACCGGACTCGTACACCCTGCGGCGGCCATCATCACACGCAGTCATCATCATGAGTTTTTTGTCCTTCTCTCCCCACTCCACGATGGAGGGATCACTGCAGCCATCGGCAGACATCCCCTTCGGCCGCTTCCAACTATTAGTATCCTTCAAGGAGTGGATGATCAGCGATACGGTCTTTTCATCCTTTTCAGTGTCAACCTGGTTCGTCGTCTTTTTCCTCGTGCCTTCCACTGGGAAAACAAGCGTACCGTCCTCCATCTTAACACCCGATCCACCGCTGCCAACCAGCCGCGCCAAGGATTTGTGTTGTTTGTTATAATTCCACGGGATAGCGTAAGTATCATTCCAAAAGATTCTTTTTTGACTTATTTCATTACTGACGTTCCCTTTCACCAGCACGAGTCCCCAGTCGCCTGCGTCAGCTCCCTGAACACCAGCGGCAAGTTTCCAACTGTAATTCCCAGCAAGCATGTAAATATCACTTCCCTTCACAACCGTTGTTGGTCGGCTCAAAAGTACTCTCGTCTGGGTTTTGGAATCATCCTGACCCGCTATATGGCAGCCGCTTTTCTTATCAAATGGACATTCCTCCAGTAATTGTGTCTTTACTGCATTTGTACCCAATTCTTTTGATTCTTCATCACTCAATGTCAGGAGCCCCGAGGCAATTCCAGTAAATACTTTTTCACTGCCATCCTTGCACGGCGCCTCGGCAACGGCAAAGACATCACCTTTCACCTCAACAAGACTGGGAACACGGAGAGAAATCACCGTTTCTTCACCTTTCTTGTCTCTCCAAACAAAATATGTCTTCGGTAAAGCTCCTGGGCCTGACGCCCGTACATCAGCTTCAACACCACCAGTGTTGCAGCACATCATCACGACAAGAAGAAGCAGCACCGCAGAGTAGAAGAGATGCCGGGACATGTTGGGCCTCTGCGGCTCACTCTCTCCTCCTTCCCTCCTCCTTCCGCCGGATCCGGTCACGCGGCGACGGTTGTGTGTGCGGGGCGCCTTCACTGCAGCAACACGTGAGAGCATATAAATATGTGTGTGTGTGCGGTGTGTGTGCTGTTGGTCCTTTCAGTGCCTTCGAATTTCACAGCAGCGATTAGCGTTTAGCCTTACTTCCTTTCCTTCTTTGTGTGTGAGAAGAGGAAAAGAGAGGAAAAAGGAGTGAAACAGTGAACACCGCCGCCCCTCCACAGTGAGTGGCACCATCATCCTCAACGCAGTCACTCCCAACAACAACAAATCACGCACACAGACACACGGAATGAGAAGGAAGGACAGTGCACCGGGAACACACATCGACCGCCACCAGCAGTAAAAGCCACAGCGGGTGCTTGTGCCAAGCGTCAGCGCACATGGTGCAACGCCCACATGTACTGCCGCCAGTCGTTTTACTGTTGTCTGTCCCCGCACCATCCATCGCACATCGCCCCACACAGCCAGAGAATCCGTCGCTGTATGTACAGCGGGAGGAACACGTCGGCACGTGCAGCTGCCTGGTGTGAATCTGCACTCCTCCCAGGCACCCTTAATGCCACACCACATTCGTCAACTGCCGCACGCCAAGATAATCACGCCCTTAGCACAGAAACAAAACAAATCGCGGTGTTCCGTCATCCCTCCATCGCCATCCGCAGCTAAAATCGTGTGCGTGCGTCCTCAGCGCTCACGCCGCTCCACGGCATGTGCAACACGGTGTGTGTATGTGAATGTGTCTGGCAGCGCCTATACTTGCAGAGCAGCTGTACGCCACAAGAGAGTCCAAAGAAAGCAACGGCAGAGAGAGGCAGATAGCACACACGCAAATTACTCATATCATCACACACACACGCAGCCGCGGAATGGGTGCACCCAACCACAAAATCAAAAAGGAAAACAAAACAAAAAGCCGAAGCGTGGGACGACCAGCGCACACACACTCTCATTGCTCCCGTAAAGCAAAACACACACAGAGGGAGAGAGAGAGAGAGGTCGCCCACTCAATGCAATAAAAACAAAACAGAAACAGTTACGGTGCTCCGCCCATGCAGCCAGGCAGGACGGCAGCGGTGCGTGTCGTGCAAAAGAGAGCACCAACGGGCCTGCATGGGTGTGCATGCATATATGCAATGGGCACATTATTGTGTGCCTCGTGGGGTGAGGTGGGGGCGAGAGTCCATGCAAGGGGACACACACACAGAGAGAGAAGGACGAGTGTGTGTGCGGGCGGAGCATGGCTCTCTCTCCCTCACTCTCACGCGGCCACCACCGCAGCCGCAGCCGCACACGCAACAACAAGAAGAAGCAAAGGAGGGGAGGTGGTGTGGGAGACCGCGGTGCTGCCGTCACTGTCGCCAACCTTTGTCGTTGTACCATTTGTTCGAGCGGCGTTGATTGTTTCTGCTGTTTGTGGTGCTTCCTCACTGAGTTTTGGAACAACGTTGGTTTTGTCAGTTTCAAGGCTGTCGTGTTGTTCTTCAGAGCTTTGAGCATCATCCTCATCTGCCTTATTGTGGACATGATCACCGCTGCCACTCGCAGAGGTAGATGAGACTGTCGGTTCTGCTGGACTGCCGGTTGCTGCATTCATCGGCGGATCCTCTGTGTCTGCGTCATGACTGTGCTGCTCTTGTGTAGCATCCCCTGAAGGCTGTTCCGTTGCTTTTGATTCCATTTTGGATCCTGAAGGCGTGGCTTCGTTCGTTACTTTTTTTGAATTCTGTGGTTTTTCTCGCTCTGCTGTTGGGTCTCCCGATGGTGTTGGTGTTGGTGGTGGCGGCGGTGGCGGTAATGATTGTGGTGCTCCCTCATTATTTTTACTTTCGTGTTTCTGGGGTCGTACCTAATTTTTTCCTTTTAGTCTTTTTTAACCTTTTCGTCTCCATTTTCATCATCACTATCTTCACCATCAGCTTCCTCTATATTTGGGGAAGATTCGCGTGGCACTTCTACTTTAATAACTGGTGATCCAACTTGTAATTCTTGGGTTTCTTCTCGGGGCGTTCCAATTCCTTTTGATTCCGGCAGAGATTCATCACCACTCCCACGAGCTGCTGTCTTCTCCTCGTCACATCTGCCGCCGGCACAGCACCGCAGCACGCAGAGGGCACACACCAGCAGCACACGGCCAGTCATCATCATCGACATCACTCCTGTCACTTGCGTGTGGCCTTCAGCACAAACTAACAACACGTCAACAGAGAGTGAAAGCAAAAGGGAGAAATACAAAGCCGCTACACCACACACAACGACCGCAAAGTGTCAAATGATAGCAGCACACAACATGAGGCAGTTGAAATCAGTAAAAGGGCAAAAACACACAAACACAGCTCCGCAGCAATAAATCAGCAAGAAAAATAAACACAAAGCAATTTAAAAAAACATGAGTAAAGAAAGAGCAATAAATTCTTTAAAAAGGTAAAACCACTAGAGACAAACAGGTGCACAGAATGGCTCCAGTGTGCATGCACCAGCACACACAGACATGCTTCCACGCAAACAGTTGTGTGCGTGTCGTGCATAAGAATGTGTCCGGGATGTGTTCAACGTGACGGACACGAGAAGCAACAAAATGGAGCACACAGCAGAATAGCGGAAGCAAATGAAGCAAAACACAATCATTATTTTTTCTTATTTAGTTACATCGAACCAAAGTAGAAGCGCACAAATCCCAGTGGTTGAGTGCTGGCACGCACAGCCCGCATACAATTCTTCAGCCCACAGTGGTGTACACCATCGCGGATACGGCAAGAAGCAGCGGGGCACACACCCACGCAGAGCTGCTGAGACTGCCGTCGATTTCGCGAAGACGTGACGGTGCGCGGGTGGTCGTCGTGGTTGGTGCCTTTGTTGTAGTGGTCGTTGTCGTCGTAGTCATAGTTGGTGCCTTTGTGGTTGTGGTCGTCGTCGTTGTTGATGCAGTCATCTTCTTCTCTTCTTCTTTTCCTGACTGAATCGGCCCACTTTGTTCCCCTGACGCAACGGTTGGTACAGTATGTGGCCGTAGCGGAACGCCAGGAATTTGTAACGTGGACTGACCGGACACACCTGGTGCACCTTGACTGTTGGACGACCCACCAGATACCATCTCTTGTGTGTATTCCGTACCGGCCGCAATAACTGGCTTATCTACTCTTTCGCTTTGTTCCACTTCCTTCTCAACTGGTTCCTGTACCTCTGGTACCTTTGGCACAGAGGGGACCGCACTGGGGGCACCATTAACTTCATTCTCTGTCACGCACACGGACGGGCAGCAGCACAGGGCAAGCACCAACAGGGCGCACAGCAGACGGCACGTCATCATCGTGAGTGTGGCCGTTCGGTGGTGTGGAGCTGATCTGCACAGTGAGGGACATGGAGAGCAACAGGGGAGACAAAAGGTGCGGCAGACACACACAGAGGGCACACCACATGAGGAGAGGGTAGCAGCCAGGCATGCACCGTACGCCGCACACACATACAGCCCTGCCGCAACAACAACACACAGATGGAAGAGGGAGAAGCAAACAGGAGCGGCACACAAGGCTCCACCGCATGCACATACGGCGAGAGCGGTCCGTCGTGTCGGCACCCCTCACGGAGAGTACGCACACACACAAGAATAGGTGCAGCGCACACAGCAGCACAAAGGCAAAGTAACAATTAAAAAGGAGATCCCCGCACACCACGTGGTTTGTTGGTCGACGGGAATCGCAGCCAACATTCATCACAAATACAATTCATCTTTCTTAGGCCTTCGTTCATATTCAGCGCAAGGAATGGAATAATGCAAGCATCCATTTATTTGTGTTTCTGTTTGAATGTTGGCAGATGTCCGCATATGTTGTTTTTTTGTGTATGCAAGCCTTCATGCCTGGGTCGTGTGTTGGGGGCTCCTGCAAGGTACAGAATTATTTACTTTCATCTTGTGAATGTTTCTTGTGTTGGTGCAGCCAATAATTCGGTTTGTGTTGTTCCTGCCTTTCGCTGGTAAAGTGCTGCAATAGATGTTTGTTTTTCCCTTCGTTGCTGCGGCACCTGATTCCTCAACGTTTATTGCGGTGTAAATGAAAATATGTGAGTGGACTCCCACGCACCAGAACGCACCTCCGCTCCTATTTATTGGTGCACGGAAGGGCATGTGTGTTTGGTGGTGTCTCGTCCATATATTTTGTGGGCGTACATTCCCCTGCAGGCTGAGGGCGGGGTGACGCTCCGTCGCGGTGCACTTCCCTCGCATGCCGCCCACGGTGATTCATCATGCATCACCCTCTCACATATTCCGTGGAGCCACACCGCTGGTATTATTGCAGCCTCTGTGATTCCACGTACTTCACGCATTTGATTGTGCCACAATGCATCCGCTCGTGTGGCCGCCGCATCCAAACAGCGGTGCCCAACACCGTGAGCGGCAGCCCACATCCTTGCATGTCCCAACGCTGTGGTGTTTGACTGTCAACCAGGCGTCACACAACAGGAGAGTCTTGTGCTGGCAGTACAACACACGGAGCTGCAGTGAATGACTCGGGCGGCGACGCATCTATTTGTCGCAAAGCAGTGAAAAGGAGTCGGGCAAAATAATGCCGGCTGCACTCACGACACCACATCCACAGCCAAAGCATGCGACGTGATGTGTGTTTCACTGCTGCTGTGAAATGCCTGCAGACGACGTCACTAGTGGAGGCACACCATCCATGATCAGCGGACAGACAATAATCGGCGTGGGAGGTCACAAAAGGCAGCAACGACGCCAGCAGCAGGAGCAGCTCTCTCTCTCTGTTGCCTCCGAGAAGTAAATATTCCACCAACCACATCTGACTGTGCCATCGTGACACTCCATGCACGTCGTGGCTGCGTCAACGCATCCTGTTCCCTGCAGCACCTCAAAAGATGCCTCACTCCGTCCACTAAATGCATCGATGTGGGCCGTGCCTCGGCTGTTCGTGAGGACCACAGCGATGTGAGGGTCACCGAGTCGCAGCATGTTTGCTGTGACGTTGTTGCATGGCACCTGCACACACACACACGCAGCGCCTGCATCCCTCCCTTTTGTCTCCACCCTCTGCCGGAGTGGCCACACACACGGGCAGCAGCAAAATCACTTCACCCTCGACAATCCAAAATCAACACCGACATCCCTCGCGACGCAAACATCTCAGTTGCCAGCACGGGCCTCCTGTCGCTCTGCCATCGACGCCGAAACACGGCACAGTGCACGGACGTATTTTCCTCGTGTGCAGTCAGCCGTTTGCTTCACACATTCTTCGAAGGAATGACGTCCACAAAAGCACGCCACAAAAAGCCACCGTGATCGCACAAGCTCTTGCGATGAGCGTCGGTGCGTGCATGGATCCGCTGCTCACACGTGCTGGCAGGCAGCCTGCAGCCGGTGCCCTCGTGCCAGTTCATCGGCTCCAGCACGGAAAAGAGAAAACCGCCAATTCCCGATGCACTTATTCCCACCAGCAGCACCAACACGCTGGTCGCCAGCCGTCATTCCTCAGCACATCCAGGAATGCTGAAAAGTGACGTGGAACTGTCAGCCAGCAATGCCGCAATCCCGCACACATGTCGGCTCCACCAGAGACGACACACAAACCACAAAAAACCCCCCCCACATGATTTCCGAACATCATTCCGACACACCGCGACACGCCAAACAGAAGTAATCGTCACCCCAATGCACCTCCCCACACAATCACATAGTCCATGCACCACGCACGGCAGCAGCTCACACGCGGTCAGACAAATGTCCCTCGGATCAGTGTTATCCGCGTGCAGCAGTGGGAAGTAAACAAAAGAGACAGCTGCCAAACCCCAAAGAGTGCCGCAACTGGCTGCAAGTCAACGGAACACAGCCACTCAAATGAATTCAGTCCTCATGCCCTCAGCCTCCCACCTTCCCCACAAAAGCTGCCAATCAAATGTGACGTCCAATAAATTCGCTTTGCAAAAAAAGGAGTAACCGCAGTGCATCCTGCTGTCATCAGAGATGTTGTTTGTTGATTAATGCGGCAGGCACTCACCTTCTCCTCAAAACGACGCTGTGCAACTGCAACGCATTCTTCAGAATCGCAAGTCTCCAACCACATCGGGAAGCTCCTACGCACCTTCGTCACACACCACAATGCAAATGAAAAAACAATGCTTTAGTTGGACTGCGATGCGGACCGTGCCACGCCGCCATCAGCTGCGGCTGGGTGCAGAGGCTGGTGCGTCCCGGCACACCACGCGGCGAGGCAATCGCACCGTGTCCGGCCCCCATTCACCTCCACAGCCTGGAAGTGCGGCACCGCGACAGCTGCACTGCATCGCTCGGCCCACGCGCATCAAAGAAAGATACTTCTGTCCACCTGGCAGCCAATCCAGCACCGCTGCAGAGGAACATTGGGTTCCGCGCACCCACACAACACGAACGCCTCACACTTCTCCGATTTATTGAGGAAGTGCATGGCGCAATCTTATTGGAGGCCATTCCGCCGTCCATGCATGAAAAGCGGCGACATCGATCCCGCTTCCGAGAGATGCTGTTATTAATGGATTGCGCCGCGTATGTAATATTATTGGGATACCCCACAACCACAATCGTGCTCCTCCTATTCAACATCGTGATTTCCTCTGGGACACTGAGTTGCAATAAAGTGGAATTTAATCAGCCACGCTTTGAAAAAGACGCCTCTGACGATGTGAAGCGCACGGCTCTTGATTCTATTTACTCCTCTCTGGGAGCGTATGATTTTGAATTATGGACAGACGTTTCTTCATCTCTCGCTGAGCCCTCATCTGGATCCGCTGCACTATTGTACGGCTCCACCACGACAAATGATATCCCTGTGGAGGTCCATCGTGCAGCAGCTGGCAGGCTCGCATGCTCATAGAGAGCAGAGTGCCTTGCCACTGAAAATGGCATTAGACATCTCATACCTTTTGTCTGGAAACATCCCAATCGCCCACACGAATCCTGGTGGCAACGGACTCCCTGTCGGCAACTGAGGCACTCCGCGCTGCCCCACTGGCCATGCGAGGCTACGTCACTGAAGAGAGTTGGATTATGCTGCTCTCCTTGATACAGCGAGGTCACTATGTAGACTTCATGATCTCTCCATTGCACTGCGGTATCCCACGCAATGAGGCCACTGACGAAGAAGCCATGATTGCACGATCCCTCCCGCAGGAGGACAGCCCAATCTGGCACGTGGACTTTTTTACTGCAGTCGGGTACCCGTACTAGAAGGATGCCCAGAAGAAAAGGAAGGCGCGTGCACCGCATGAGAGGCGCCTGTCGGCGTGGCGAGGACTCTATTCCTGGCACGACCAGAAAATCGTTCCCCGAGTGGCGGCTCTGCGCGCAGGCACGGCACGACCCCTGGCCACTCCTCGACAGTCCTGCGCGCGCCCTTCGTATCAAAAGTAACCCTCTGTGTTGGTGTCGCCGCCCTTTCTTACTGAAGAGACCGGCCCGCCGCTGCCTCCGCCAGAACCTCTTCCCGAAGTGAGCGCCGCAAATCCTTGCCGACCAGCGAGCGGCGGATTGAGGTTCTCCTGCCCAACCTGCGGCAGAGCGCTTGCCCGTCCACAATATGAGGGCGCATGCCCGACATGCTCAGCCTGGCGTTCCGATAGTTTGAGAAGGCCTCGGATGCGGATGCCGCAATGGTGCCAGCGTCTTCTTAACAGGCGCCTCGCGCACAGGTCGCCACAGAAAGTGCCAAGCATGCCAGCAGGCAAAACACGCAGAAAGCACAAATGCGGGTACTAGAGATGGACCACGAAAGAATTCGCTTCATCCACTGCAGAAATGCCCCGTCGTTGGCAATTGGGAATGCGAGTGTTTGGAGTGCCTCAGCCCGCACGACGGCACGTTTCGGACGGAATGCTTGCCACTTTTGTACGGATGGCTCTTGCGCTACTCACTTGTTATTGTGACGGCATACAGCAAAAACAAGATAACAAGTTGCTTTGCGATGAATGTTGGCTGCGATTCCCGTCGACCAACAAACCACGTGGTGTGCGGGGATCTCCTTTTTAATTGTTACTTTGCCTTTGTGCTGCTGTGTGCGCTGCACCTATTCTTGTGTGTGTGCGTACTCTCCGTGAGGGGTGCCGACACGACGGACCGCTCTCGCCGTATGTGCATGCGGTGGAGCCTTGTGTGCCGCTCCTGTTTGCTTCTCCCTCTTCCATCTGTGTGTTGGTGTTGCGGCAGGGCTGTGTGTGTGTGCCTGTTGCCGTGGATTGGAGTGTGTGCCGTGCGTGTTGTGCGGCGTACGGTGCATGCCTGGCTGCTGCCCTCTCCCCATGTGGTGTGCCCTCTGTGTGTGTGTCTGCCGCACCTCTCGTCTCCCCTGTTGCTCTCCATGTCCCTCACTGTGCAGATCAGCTCCACATCACTGAACGACCACACTCACGATGATGATGACGTGCCGTCTGCTGTGCGCCCTTTTGGTGCTTGGCCTGTGCTGCTGCCCGTCCGTGTGCGCGGCAGAGTCTACTGAGCATACTGAAGTCAAAGCTGCTGTCGCCACCAGTCCACAGTCCTCTCCATCGGTGACAGTAACACAAGGAAAAAGTGAGCCAGGGTCGCCAAGTAATGGATCCGGTGCGGACCTGGAAATTACTGCAGTAGATGGACCAGCCCCGACTGCTGCAGGTCCGGAATCAGTTGGCGTGTCTAACACGTTACAAAATCATGGTACGGATGGTACACCAGGACCAGAAATCGGCACAAGACAATCCGCAGAAGAAGCAAATCAGGAAGCCGAAGATCTTGCCAAGACGACTACGACGACGACTACAACATATGCACCAACCACGACCACCACCACCACAACAGAGGCACCAAGCACTACGACTACAGAGGCGCCAACCACGACGACCACCCGCGCACCGTCACGTCTTCGCGAATTTGACGGCAGCCTCAGCAGCTCTGCGTGGGTGTGTGCCTCGCTGCTGCTCGCCGCATCCGCGCTGGTTTACACCACTGTGAACTAAAGAGGTGTGTGCGGGCTGTGCGTGCCAGCACTCAACCGCGGGGAAATGTGCATGTCCGCTGTGGTCCGATGTACTAAATAATGGGATAAAATAATGATTGTGTTTTGCTTTGCTTGCTTTCGCTTCATGCTGTGTGCTGCTTTTTGCTTCCCCACATCCGTCACGTGGAACGCATTCCAGGCACAGTTACAAGCGCGACACGCACACGACTGTTTGCATCGATGCACTGTTGAGGATGGGTGCATGCGCACTGCAGTCATACTGTGCAGCTCTTTGTTTTTGTCTTTTTTTCTTTTGTGTTTTTACTGTTTTACTTTATTGCTTTTTGTTTGTTTTTATTTTGTTTTTTTATGCGTCTTTTTTTTAATTTGTGCATGTTATTTTGCCTTTTAAAACTTTAATTGGCTTGATGTTTTTCATGAAGTGCGTGTTGCCTCTGCTGGCAGCTTTGACTGTGACGTGTCTCTCCTTTTTGCTTTCACTCTGCGTTGACGTGTTGTTAGTTTGTGCTGAAGGCTGCACGCAACTGACAGGAGTGATGGCGATGATGATGACTGGCCGTGTGCTGCTGGTGTGTGCCCTCTGCGTGCTGTGGTGCGGTGCTGCGACGGTGGTGTCGACGGCGCCTGATGCTACCCGTGCCCAAAGTGTTTGGCCTGAGTATTTGTTCCTAAATTGGCATGAACTCTTTAGGAACGAATGCAAGGTGGAAAATCCGTATGAGAATGAGGATTTGAAGGGGTTAGCCGTGAATTGCTGTGTGCGTGATGCGATGAGGGAGCTTTGCAGCAGTTTTTACGGTAAGACTGTCATGGAAAATAAAGACCCTAATGTTGAGGGTATCTGCAAAGAGTACGCTGGAAAACCAGATGATGTTGCTGATTGCCCAAAACCACAAACCAACCTGTCGCCTGCTGCGGTAACTTTAGTGAAAGTATCAGTTCCAGAAGCACCGAAAGACAAAGAAAAAGAATTGAGAAAACAATCGGAAGAGGCACCGAAAGCGCCACCGGAAGAGGCACCGACACCACTAGCAAGAACGCCTTTGACGAATTCACCAGCAAACCCAACAAACGTATCACCATCACCGCCACTGAAAGGGCAACCCGCCAACGAAGAGGAAGTGCCGGTGCCAAATTCAGAGGAAGGCTCATTGAGCACGGGGCCAATAAACGATTCGGAAGAGGGGGACACTGACACAGTCACAGACACCGAGCAGGATGAACCATCTAACAGTCAAGCCGAACCAACCACACCAACACCCACGGTTGCCAGCGATAATGGTGATAACGAAACGGACAAGGGCACTGGAGAAGATACTCCGAACAATACACCGGAACCCGATGTTGCCGGGACAGAAGAAAAGCAAGACGAAGATAAAAATAATAAACCGAAGGAAAGAACGCTCCAAGTTGCGGGTATAAAAACCACAACGGCGACGACTGGCGACAGTGACGGCGTCAAAGCCACCTCCCCTCTTCTGCTTCTTGTTGTTGCGTGTGCGGCTGCGGCTGCGGTGGTGGCCGCGTGAGAGTGAGTGTGGGAGAGCCATGCACCGCCCGCACACACACTCGTCCTTCTCTCTGTGTGTGTCCCCTTGCATGGACTCTCGCCCTCACCTCACCCCACGAGGCACACAATAATGTGCCCATTGTATATATGCATGCACACCCATGCAGGCCCGTTGGTGCTCTCTTTTGCACGACACGCACCGCTGCCGTCCTGCCTGGCTGCATGGGCGGAGCACCGTAACTGTTTCTGTTTTGTTTTTATTGCATTGAGTGGGCGACCTCTCTCTCTCTCTCCCTCTGTGTGTGTGTTTTGCTTTACGGGAGTAATGAGAGTGTGTGTACGCTGGTCGTCCCACGCTTCGGCTTTTTTTTTTGTTTTCCTTTTTGATTTTGTGGTTGGGTGCACCCATTCCGCGGCTGCGTGTGTGTGTGTGTGATGATATGAGTAATTTGCGTGTGTGCTATCTGCCTCTCTCTGCCGTTGCTTTCTTCAGATTGTCTTGTGGCGCACAGCTGCTCTGCAAGTATAGGAGCTGCCAATCACTCACACACATGCCGTGTTGCACACGTTAAGGAGCGGCGTGAGCGCTGAGGACGCACGCACACGATTTTTCTGTGACCCTTGAAAGGAGTTTGAGTTCGGGATTTGTTTTGTTTCTGTGCTAAGGGCATGATTTTCGTGGCGTGATGCAGTTGACTAAAGTGGTGTGGCATTAAAGGTGCCTGGGAGGAGTGCCGATTCTCACCCAGCAGCTGCACGTGCCGACGTGTTTCTCCCGCTGTTCATGCACCGACGAAGGATTCTCCGGCTGTGCGGGGCGATGTGCGATGGAGGGTGCGGGGAGAGACAACAGTAAAAAGACTGGCGGCAGTGCATGTGGGCGTTGCTCTGTGTGTGCTGACGCGTGGCAGAAGCACCCGCCGTGGCTTTTACTGCTGGTGGCATTCGCTGTTTGTTATCGGTGCACTGTTCTTCCGTCTCATTCCGTGTGTCTGTGTGCGTGAGTTGTTGTTGTTGGGAGTGACTGCGGTGGGGATGATGATGCCACTCACTGTGGATGGATGGCGGTGCTCACTGTTTCACTCCCTTTTCCTCTTCTCTCTCTTTCTCACACACAAAGGAGGAAAGGAAGTTGATACCAAGCGCTAATCGCTACTGTGAAATTCGAAGGCTCTGGAAGGACCAACAGCACACACACCGCCCACACACATATTTAAATGCTCTCACGTGTTGCTGCAGGTGTCATGGCACCCCGCACACACAACCGTCGCTGCGTGACCGGATCCAGCGGGAGGAGGAGGGGAGGAAGAGAGAGTGAGCCGCAGAGGCCCAACATGTCGCGGCGTGTGTTTACCTCCGCGGTGATCCTCCTCTTTTTTATGATGATGTGCTGCAACACTGGTGGGACTGCATCCAATGAGAAGGAGTTGTCAGATTCGGAACCTTCAAAGAGTAAAAGTTTTGTTTGGAGAGATAAGAAGGATGAAGAAATGGTGAGTTCGCTCCGTGCTCCCAGCCTGGTTGAGATGAACGGGAAAGTGTTTGCCGTTGCCGAAGCGCAGTGCAAGAAGAACGGTGAAACCAACAGCTTTACTGGCATTGCTTCCCAAATTATCAAACAAGGAAGTGTTGTCGGAAAGGAGGAAGTTCTGAAGGATGCCAACACGAAGACAAAAGTACTAGAGGAAGGCGTTTCCGAAAAAAAGGAGAAAGTTGATGTGAGCCGACCAACAACAGTCGTGAAGGGAAATGACATTTATATGCTTGTTGGAAAATACAGCCGGACAGATGCCGCTGATGCTCGGGAGAGTGGAGCGGATGACTCGGGGCTATTGCTGGCGAAAGGGAACGTTAGTGGTGTTGAAAGTAACGAGCAAATTAACTGGGAAGATCCTAAATTTCACCCGCGACGTCTTTTTGACACAGAGCACAAATCGTTGACGTCAATGTTTGGCAGCGGTGGATCTGGTGTTCACACGGAGGACGATACGCTCGTATTCCCAGTGGAAGCCAAGAAAAAGCAGAAGGAAACTGACACAGAAAAGGAAGAAAAGACCGTATCGTTGATCATGTACACCCTGAAGGATACTGCTGGGAGTTGGAAGCTCTCGAAGGGGATGTCTGACGGTGGCTGCAGTGATCCCTCCGTCGTGGAGTGGAAGGACAAAAAACTCATCATGATGACTGTGTGTGATGATGGCCGCCGCAGGGTGTACGAGTCCGCTGACAAGGGGGAGTCGTGGACGGAGGCACTCGGGACACTCTCGTGCGTGTGGAGCAACAAACAGGGAAATGAGAAGGGCGTTAGAAGCGGGTTCATCACAGCGACGATTGACGGTGATGAAAATAAGAGAAATGTGATGCTCGTCACTCTGCCGGTGTATTCCGAGAAGGCTGATAAAAAAGAAGCGGGCAATGGAAAGAGTGAACTCCATCTTTGGCTGACGGACAACACGCACATTGTTGATATTGGGCCGGTATCCGATGATGACGCTGCCGCCAGCTCCCTGTTGTACAGAAGTGGTAAAACTGATAATAATGATGAGAAGTTGATTGCACTGTACGAGAAGAATAGCGGTGGGAAACCATCACCCGGTATGGTCTCTGTGCTTCTGACTGAGCAGCTGCAGCGGGTGAAGGATGTGCTGGCGACGTGGAAGAAAGTGGACGAAACTGTCTCCAAGCTGTGCACCACTTCAAGTGCTGAGAAGGATACCTCATCTGGCACTGCCATGCCGACAAATGGGCTGGTTGGCTTTCTGTCCGGCAACTTTTCTAATGACACATGGAGGGACGAGTACCTCGGGGTGAACGCCACAGTGAAGAAGAAAGATGGGGCTGCAAAGAATACAGAGGATACAAGGGCAACAAAGACTTCCGATGGTGTGAAGTTCCATGGAGCGTGGGCGGAGTGGCCCGTTGGCAGTCAGGAGGAGAATCAGCTGTACCACTTTGCGAACTACAACTTCACTCTTGTGGCGACGGTGTCCATCAACGGTGTGCCGGAGAGTGGCAGCGTCCCTGTGATGGGTGTGCGTCCGAGCCGTGAAGGAGGAAAAAAAACTTTTGAACTGTCGTACGACAGCGGAAAGAAGTGGCGAGTGCTGTGCGATGTCGAAAACCCTGAGGATCAAGGCCACATTTTGGCGACGGATACAACACACAACGTGGTAATTTTGCTACGGAACGGCAGCCAAGGCTCTGCGTACGTCGATGGTCAGCCTGTGGGTGGGGATGAACAATGTAAATTGGAAACCACGGGATCGAACGAGATCTCGCATTTCTACATTGGAGGGAATGGAGGCGAAAAAGGTGTCTCAGGGAATCAAGACGTGTCAGTGACGGTGACGAACGTCCTGCTGTACAACCGCCCGTTGAATGACGATGAGATCACTGCGCTTAACACAAAACTTTCTATTCCAAAAGCAAGAGGTACAGAAACAGTGAATGGGGATACTCCACCAGTGGCAAGTAAACAAGCTACGCCGGAAGCCGGAACTCCGTCTATTCTTGGCGGGCAAAAGCAGAATGAACAGGACTCGTTGAAGAAAAGTAAAGATGCGGACAGTGGCGGTGCATCCGCATCAGCGGTGTCCACTGTCAGTATTCCATCAGCAGAAAAGGACTCCGTAGTGCAGGTGGAGTCAGGAACATCTTCCGATGGAACTCAAACTGTGGGTGGCGGTTCTACTGCTGATGGCGAGCCAACGATGGAGAAAAGAGAAGGAGGAACGGATGCGCAGGAGGAGGGAATCCATGCACAGGGCAGGGAAGTAAAGGCTGCGGCACTCAGCAGCAGTCTCGGAAATTTGTCGCAGGGGAATAACACCGATGCCGGCACTGTGTGCGGGAGCGGACTGCTGCCGCTGCTGCTTCTGTTGGGACTGTGGGGGTTTGCGGCTCTGTGAGGAGTGACTGGCTGCCGCGTGGAACACTTGCGACCTCCCTGCACCGACACACACGGTAATTAATTTATCTTCTTTAATAACTTTTTTTAATTCCCTGTTTGCTTTGCTGTGCGTTTTTATATCCCCATTTTTTTTTTTTTTTTTTTCTTTTGGGGGCAATCACTATGGATTTTTTTCTTTTCTACTCTTCCCTCCTTTAATTGTTTGTTGCTGCACTCTTCCTGTGAGGGGTGCCGTGTGTTTCCCGCCCAACTGCTCCACTCGCACACCCACCGACACGCTCATGACGACGGCCCTGTGCGCCTCGCCTGCTGCACGCATGAGGAGGGGCCGCGACGAACGGCGCGCTGAGGGAGCCGTGACGTGTGGGCGTGCGACGAGGGCCTGTGGGGCGGAGCACACATTTCTTCCCTCTTGTTTTGTTTTCTTTGCGGCGAGGGCGGGCAGACACCCGCAGCGCCACACACACAGCCACACCCTGCCGCCGTGTTTTTCTTTAAGGATTTGCTCTGCTTTGCGTGTTTATTTCGTGCGGTGGCGTACCCTTCGGTGTCGGCCTCGTGAGCATTTCTCTCCCCTCCGATGATTTCTTTTTCTTTTGCTGCGCTCACTCCCCCGATGGAGTGACGCGACTGCCGTCATGTCTGCGTGCTTCTCTCAGTCCCCACACACACGAGTGACTGTGCTCTGCGGGCCGCACTCACGCGCCGATGAGAGGGCTGAGGGGAGCAGCAACACGCAGATGACCCCATGAAATATAAACGATGTGCGGACACACGGAGGGTCGGACGGTTGAAGCACACGCAACCATCTTTTTAATTTTCTTTTGCGGGCAAAATAAATACAGACAGTTTGGTGTGGCCACACGGCTGCCAGGCGATTTTTTTCTTATTTTAATTTGTGTGGAGCAGTAATGGACGATTTCTTTTCATTTATAATTATTTTGTGTGATGGGGTTTACGTAAGACGAAGGGGACGTTTTTTTGTTTTCAATAAATATTGTGTGAATTGCCGCTGCTTGGGCTGCAGTGCAGTCATGAGTTTGAGCGGTCTTCTTGTTGTTGTTTCCGTTATGCGTCTCCGCTGTACATTTTGTGCGTCCCTCCACATACTCTGCTCCCTCTTTTCCACTTCTTTGCTTTGTGTTACTGCAGGCACACACAACCACACACACACAAGATGCACATTGCAGTGGATATGAATGCACCTTTTGTAGTGCATGCTGGCAGCTGCGTGTGGCGGCTGTTGTCTTCTTCCGTGGCCATGAGGAGGAGGGGGAGAGGGAGAGAGGGAGCGCAGCCCGAGTCTATTTTCCTGTGGGTGTGATGCACCGCGTGTGACTGCGCTGAGTTGGGCTCCGTGTCCCATTGATGGCGGGATGGCAGGAAATATTGTGCCGCGTGATGGGTGGATGAGGGCTCGCTTGCTCCGTGTGCGTTGTGTGGTGGCCGCGGGTTTTGGCCATTTCCCTGGGGCTGCGGGAATGAGCTGGGGGAGATGGTGGTGGATGTCTTTTCCTTCTGCATGGTGGGTGGCTGCTGGCGTTGTGTGCCTTCCTTGCGTGGATGCCGTCTCGTGGTGTGTGGACTGTGCGGCTGGGCCTGCTGCCCTCTCCTCATGTTGTCTGCGCTCTCTCGCTGTATCCGCTGTGCTCCGTCCCTCTCCCTCTCGTTCCATTCTTTTTCTTTCCGTCTCACCGATCAGCTGACTGACACCGGCGACTCCACTACGGGCGATGATGACTGCGATGGTGACGGTGCGGCGCCGTGTTGGTCCTTGCGCTCTTGTGCTGCGGCTGCTCGTCCGTGTGCGTGACGGTGACAGGAGACGATAATAACGATAACAGCATTCCTCCCTGCCCCGAGCTAGGGAAACCGGATCCTACAAGAAACATGCCTGGTGCATTACAGCCATATGGTGGGGAGACCGGTGTGCCACAGACAGAGAGTGGGCGAGACAGCGAGGAGGGTTTGAGAAGTCCGGGACCTTCGTTGCCAAAGGAAGCAGGCACAGCCATCACTGGACAGACACGAGTTCCGCCAGAGTCACTGAGTTCGGCTAGCGATAATCCAGAGCCACGAGGTTTGGCAACT
>NW_001849573.1:261624-321079 GCF_000209065.1 Trypanosoma cruzi | reverse complement strand
CAGCAAGGAGAGCAGCGAATGCTCTCAATCGCATCTTTTTTCCATTTCACCCCTCTCACAAGGCAGTAAGGCCTTCCAAAGGCATCAACAGACAGAGTGCATCCTTGAACATTAATGCTTCTTCTTCTATTTTTGGGCCACAGAGCAGCAACGAGTTGATCTCTACATTTACATCAGGGGTTTTGTCACTGCCCTATTGATGCACCTTTTAATCGTACGGAACTGCTTGCTGCGCTACGTAATACGCCGTATGGCAAGGCCCCGGACCGGATGAAGTCTACAGTGAGGCACTGCGACATATTTCGTCAAAGGGCCTCCGATTCCTTCTTCGCTGCATTAGCCACAGCTGGACGACCGGTACGATCCCGGCTGAGTGGAGACGCGCTACCATCGTCCCACTCTTAAAACTCGGCAAGTCGCCGGAACTGCTTGAGTCATATCGACCCATCAGCCTTACTTCCATTGTGAGTAAGGTTGCTGAGAAAATGGTACTGAAGAGATTGCTTTGGGTGTGGACGCCGCACCCCCACCAGTATGCATATCGTAGTGTGCGTACTACGACGATGCAGCTGGCACACCTGATACACGAAGTGGAGCACAATAGAAATCACTATTTTCAAGTGAACCTTCCCAAGAAGAGCGGTATTGGCAATCAACTCCACTACAGACCCCATCGGACTCTGCTGGTGTTGGTTGACTTCAGCAGGGCCTTTGACTCCATAGACCATCGAGTCCTCAGTCGCTTGCTGGCTAATATTCCGGGGGCGTATTGTAGAGGGTGGCTTAGAAACTTTCTATGTGGTCGCCACGCGAAGACACGAGTTGGCCACAGACACAGCGATCGGCGTCCCATGCTGCGAGGAGTTCCTCAGGGGTCCGTACTGGGACCGTATTTGTTCTCCCTTTACGTACACCCACTTCTCAGTCTGCTGAACAGCTTTGCGGGTGTCACAGCAGACATGTATGCGGACGACCTCTCTATTATCGTTAGGGGGCAGTCCCGGGAAGACGCCATTCCCACTGCCAACATGGTTCTTGAAAAGCTGCATGCGTGGATTCAGGAAAATGGCCTGGCCATTAACCCGTCAAAGCGTGAAGCTGCTTGGTTCACACTCTCCACGCACACGGAGTCAGATTATGATCGTGAAGGAAGGTGGCCCCTGGTAGTGGCTGGATGTCAAATCCCAGTCATGACCATGGGGGCATCGCGAACTACGAAGTTTCTCGGCATGGATCTCGATCCGCGACTGACGCTAAATGTGGCGGCCACCAAGCAATGCGCTGCCACTTCGCAACGGATATCGCAGCTACGCTGCATAGCGCACAAAGAGGCGGGACCATCTCCACATGACCTACGCACGTTCGTCATTGGATACGGTGCTTCCAAATTACGCTATGGCAGCGAGCTCATATGGGCAGTAGCGACGGATTCAGCGAAGAATGAGATGCAGAAGACGTACGCAACTCTGGCACGCATTGTCAGCGGAGTTCCGAGCACTGTCGACCCGGAATCCGCACTGCTGGAGGCTAATATGCCGCCGCTCCACGATCCTTTGCCTGCGCGCACGGCTCTCCATATTTGAGAACACACGCGCATGTCAGATGGACTGGATGCGGAGACCCCCGCCTGAGCCACCGCCTCGCGCCGGTTTCCGCATCTCGCCATTATCTCGGGACGAGCTATATGCCTTCGTAGACGCACACACAAAGGACTATGGCATCACCGAGAGCTCACCACGCGAAGAGCGGTTCTTTCGCAGCTCCATTCCTCCCTGGTTTGCGGCCTCCGCTCACCGGGTCACCATCGGTGTGGAACTTCCGATAGACCACTCAATAACTGACGAGGAAGAGCTGATAAGGGAAAAGCGCAGGGTCAGCGAAGAGGCTCTAGCGCTGCACAGCCATCGTTCGTGGATACTTGCGACCGATGGCGGTGTCGACGTTCCCAAGTCAGCAGGGGTTGGGATACTGCTTTCATCCCTCAACTCATCGGAGATAATAGGAAAGGCCAGCATAAACTGCGGTGCACGCCCATGCAGCTACAGGACGGAATCCCGTGCGCTGCTTCTAGCCCTAGAGAAGCTGATGATCCCCCGTATCCGCCACAGGCATAAAACCCTGCTTGTGGTTACGGACAGTCAGTCTCTTCTAGCAGCTCTAAACAAGGGCCCGCTCAGTCAGACAGACTGGACGGAGGATCGGATCTGGCAGCGTCTCCTGACACTGACGTGTGCTGGCTGGTCCGTGCACCTGCAGTTTTGTTACGGAAATTGTGGAGTACATGCTAACGAGCTTGCAGATCAGCATGCGACGCAGACTATGGCAACCGGACAATACACGGAGCATGGAATCGCACCTTTATGGCATACGGATCTGCCGACATGTTTTACTACCCAGCTCACCAACAAGTGGCGTAGTACCATTTGTCAAGACACTCATCGCTACTTGCTTTGCGGCACAAGGCCATCCGATCTCAGCGGTAAGGACCTGATCACTCAGGAAGTTCTCCACCGTCAGGAACTGGTTCACCTCGCAAGGGCAAGGTGCGGGGAATATGAGCTCTGGGGCCGACTATACTGGGCCGTGAGAGATTGCACGAACCAATGCCGTTTCTGCAACATCTCACCGGAACAGTCTGCATATATGCGCTCTAACAACGATCCAACCGCACCGGGGACGGACACTGTTCCCCCGTCGGCAAGGGGCGAAGACGTCTCTCCAGTAAGGGGACGGACCGTCACACGCCGTCGGAAGGAGAAATGTCCGCACTGTGATTCTACATTGACGGGATTCTCGGGTCTCGTCAGTCACTGTCGGTTATTTCATCCGGAACATCCTCCACCGCTTCCCGAGCTCAAATGTGATTTCTGTGACATGGTTTTCTCCACACGGAGAAGCACCGCACAGCACAGAAGTCGCTGCGCACACAACCCAGACGCCACACGGCATCGGAACAGCAGTGCCAGGCGGCGATCTCTGCTGCCGCAGGATCAGCCAGCTTCCACAAGCACGCCAATTGGCCCGCAGGAAACCTTGCACCATCTGCTTCTAGAATGTCCAAGCGCCTTGGCTGTGCGCCGACGGCTGGGCATTGAACAGGACCTTCGCCTCGGAAAGTTCTCTCAATGGCAGTTGCTTCATAGCAGGAAACTCATTTTGCTGCTCGACCACCTCTTCGGCACTCAGATGGCATTGTATAGCTAGACGCGCTGGTAAGAGTAGGAAAAAAATATAATGACATCATGACGTCCAATACCACCGATGTGTACGGGCGATGGGACTGCATCCATGGTCCTTGAGCACACGCCCCCGCCACTAAGGAGCCCACAAACAGCGGTGCGTGCAGCAGAGACACACAGACCACATCTTCTTTAAACAAAAAAATTAAGGAGAGTGGAGACGTCTAGTTCGAGGGTGACATGTCCTTGCCGACGGTGAGCAGTGGCGAACGTATCACCTCGTGTGTGGACACACCACTGCTTCTGCTTTTGGGACTGAGTGTGGTTGTGGCAGTGTTCTGAGCCACGGAGTGTGGCGTTGCGAGTTCTCACGGAAAATATGTGCCGCGTTCCCTGCGGGCTTTCTTTTTTTGATGTTTTTTTAAATGTTGTTTACATGGAACAATGGGAGCACCTTTTTCTTTTGTTTTACTTAATGGTCAGTTGCTGCGCACCGTCATGAGCGAATTGTTTTCCCTCTTGATTGCTTCTGTTGCCCACACGCGGTACAGGCCCCACGGCTGTGCGCTCCACGGAGGACACAAAAGGAGGAGTGGAGAGACAGGCCGGATGCCGCATGAAATGTGTGGGATGTTGTGTGGGCTTGTGGAACAGTAATATTTTTTTCCTTGTGCAGGCACTGTACGCATGTACATATAAACACAGTCCTGCATTGCTGCATGGCGTATGAAACGATGATTCTGCTGAAGTGTATTTTTTTTTTTTGAGGAGGAGAGTCCCGTTGGGCACCCAACTACTCTTTTTGTTTTGGTATTGCTTTTTTACTTCTGGTGTGCAGGTCAGTGTGCGTTCCTCTGCAGGGCTGCTGCCGTTGTTTACTGTGCGTGTTACTGTGTGACTTGTCTGTCTTGCCTTTTGCTTTCACTCTGCGTTGACGTGTTGTTATTTTGTGCTGAAGGCTGCACGCAAGTGGCAGGAGTGATGGCGATGATGACTGGCCGTGTGCTGCTGGTGTGTGCCCTCTGCGTGCTGTGGTGCGGTGCCGGCGGTGGTGGACGAGCTGAAACACCTCGTCCAGCTCCTTCGGGCACTACGCCCGAAAAGAGCACTAAAAACGATAATGCGACCGTCGTTGACGCTGAAGGAGGTGTCAAAAGCGGTAAACAGGAAGAGCTACAAGCACCCACACCAACGGGGTCAGAATTACAGGCAGCGCCAGCGAAATCATTACAGATAACGGAACCAGGAGGAGAAGCATCAGAAACAACAAGTGCAACGAAGGACAACAACGATCAAAATAAAAAAGATAAAAAGAAGGAAGAGAAGGAGGAAGAGAATGATAGAAGGGAGGACGGAAAGGATGATAAGAAAGAAAAGGAGGAGATAAAGAAAGAAAAAGTTGTTACCGGCACCGCAGAGGAGATGTCAGCAGACAGTGAAGAGCCGCGAAGTTTATCTTCGGGTGCGGCAAGAGCATCGAATAAAACAAATCCCAACAGCACAACAACAACTGGAGACGATGATCCAGCAGCTGATGGTGCAGGGACAGCAGAGGGAAAACGAAATGAAAATAAAGAAGCCGATCCGAAGGAAACACCAGTCGAAGCCACAGCCATGAACACTGCAACGGCGACGACTGGCGACGGTGACGGCAGCACCGCGGTCTCCCACACCACCTCCCCTCTTTTGCTTCTTCTTGTTGCGTGGGCGGCTGCGGCTGCGGCTGCGGTGGTGGCTGCGTGAGAGTGAGTGTGAGAGAGCCATGCACCGCCCGCACACACACTCTTCCTTCTCTCTCTCTGTGTGTGTCCCCTTGCATGGACTCTCGCCCTCACCTCACCCCACGACGCACACACAATAATGTGCCCATTGTATATATGCATGCACACCCATGCAGGCCCGTTGGTGCTCTCTTTTGCACGACACGCACCGCTGCCGTCCTGCCTGGCTGCATGGGCGGAGCACCGTAACTGTTTCTGTTTTGTTTTTATTGCATTGAGTGGGCGACCTCTCTCTCTCTCCCTCTGTGTGTGTGTTTTGCTTTACGGGAGCAATGAGAGTGTGTGCGCTGGTCGTCCCACGCTTCGGCTTTTTGTTTTTCATTGTGTTGTGGTTGAGTGCACTCGTTACTTCTTGTTTTTGAATTGGTGTTTTTTTTGACTGCGGACGCCTAAATTCTCTTTTTATTTCATTTTTTTTTCCCTTTGAGATATTGTCAGTGTTTCTTTTTCTTGTCAAGTCATTAAATGTTTTCTGTTACGTACAGCATGTTTCAGTTGATCCACGTCACCCCACGGTCTGCGGTGCTGCTGGTGCTTCTGGTTGTGATGTGTTGTGCCGGAGGGTGCCTTGCTGCCAGCCTGACGTACTCCTGCTCCTCTGACAAGGCGATGCGTGCCCACAGGGCGAAGTCGATCGCGGCTGTGGTGAGGGACGCGCCTTTTGGATCTGAGGGTGCGTCGCAGACATGCACCGTCATTGGGAGGGATGGATGGGCGCCCATCCGCATCGATGTGTCGACAAGGGACCTGGATGGTACCAGGAAGTATTGCAGCTCGGAGCGGTATTGCGCAATGAATTCATTGGGGCAATTGCGAGTGTGAAGGTGACGTTTTTCTATGCTGAGAAAAGGGAAGTATTTGTTTTGTTATACTTTGCTGCCACTGCTCGTTAATGGCCTGCGGGCTGTCCGTAGCGATGTGGCCAGTTTTTCCGTCTTGAATGGTGCTGTCGTGCGAAAGGGTGTGCTCCCAAATAGTCGGATGCTCAGTTGTCGAGGACGGCGGCATTCCCACAGCGTGTGCGGCGGGGCCTCCCGTGGATTGTCGGGGGCTCAGCGGCTGGTGGGGGTTGCAGCAGAGGAGTGGCTGAAGGGCTACGGCTGTCATTGGAGCTTGCAGAGGTGCGTTGTCCGTTTTTGCTCGTTGATGCGCTTGACATTTTCGGTAGTGACATGCACGTGAGGCGCTTGTTGGGGAAACCGTGGAGCTGTCGCAGAATCCACATTTGAGGCCTTCTGCACCGATTGGAGTGCCAGGGATAGTGCGTCGGGCGTGTACCTCCATATGATGGGCGGACGAGAAGACGCTGCTGCAGCTTGGGCGGGGCGACGTTGATCCGCTGCTCGTCGTTCTACGAGGAGGTGCTGTGGACACGCCAGGTGGAGGTTCCGGAGGAGGTCGAGGCGGTCCTGCCTCTTCAGTGTGAGGAAGGGCAGCACCACCGAAATAATGGGTTGCTTGTGATCCGCAGGGCGCGTGCCGGTCAGCCGAGGAGTGGGCAGGAGGACGTCCATCAGCCGCTTGTTGGTCGGCAAGGAGTGGCGGTGCTCACGTCGGGAAGAGGTTACTGCGGAGGCAGAGGCGGGCCGGTCTCCTCAGTGAGGGAGGGACGGCACCACCAACACGGAGGGTTACTTTTGATACGAAGGGCACGCGCAGGACTGTCGAGGAGTGGCCAGGGGTCGCGCCGTGCCTGTGCGCAGAGGCGCCGCTCGGGGCACGATGCCCAAGTCGTGCCAGGAATAGAGTCCCTGCCACACCGACAAGCGCCTGCCATGCGGTGTACGCGCCCTTTCTTTTCTCCTGGGCATCCCTCCAGTACGGTCACCTGACTGCAGTGAAAAAGTCCACGTGCCAGATTGGGCTGTCCTCCTGCGGGAGGGATCGTGCAATCATGGCCTCGTCGTCAGCAGCCTCATTGCGTGGGATACCGCAGTACGATGGAGAGAACTTGAAGTCTACAGAGTGACCTCGCTGTATCAAGGAGAGCAGCATAATCCAACTCTCTTCAGTGACGTAGCCTCGCACGGCCAGTGGGGCAGCGCGGAGTGCCTCAGTTGCCGACAGGGAGTCCGTTGCCACCAGCATTCGTGTGGGCGATTGGGATGTTTCCAGACAAAAGGTATGAGATGTCTAATGCCATTTTCAGTGGCAAGGCACTCTGCTCTATATGGGCATGCGAGCCTGCCAGCTGCTGCACGATGGACCTCCACAGGGATATCATTTGTCGTGGTGGAGCCATACAATGGTGCAGCGGATCCAGATGCGAGCTCAGCGAGAGATGAAGAAACGTCCGTCCATAATTCAAAATCATACGCTCCTAGAGAGGAGTAAATAGAATCAAGAGCCGTGCGCTTGACGCCGTCAGAGGCGTCTTGGGCAAAGCGTGGCTGATAAATTCCACTTTATTGCAACTCAGTGTCCCAGAGGAAATCACGATGTTGAATAGGAGGAGCACGATTGTGGCTGTGGGGTGTCCCAATAATATTACATACCCGTCGCAATCCATTAACAACAGCATCTCTCGGAAGCGGGATCGATGTCGCCGCTTTTCATGCATGGACGGCGGAATGGCCTCCAATCAGATTGCGCCATGCACGTCCTCAATAAATCGGAGAAGTGTGAGGCGTTCGTGTTGTGTGGGTGCGCGGAACCCAATGTTCCTCCGCAGCGGTGCTGGATTGGCTGCCAGGTGGACAAAAGTGTCCTTCTTTGATGCGCGTGGGCCGAGCGATGCAGTGCAGCTGTCGCGGTGCCGCACTTCCAGGCCGTGGAGGTGAATGGGAGCCGGACACGGTGCGATTGCCTCGTCGCCGTCGTGCAACGCACTGTGGACGCACCCAACCAGAAAGTATCGCGTGGTGTGCTGGGATGTCCCAGCCTCTGCATCCAGCCGCAGTTGATGGAGGCGTGGCACGGTCTACCCTGCAGCAACGGTGACGTGCACACCAAAATTGAGGTGTCGATCAATCGCATTGCCGAGCAGACGCACCGGGTGGGACTTCACGCGTAGGTTCCCATCGCCCAGACGATGGTCGGCCGTGTCCTCGTCAGACTGTCGGTGTGAGGCGATGCAGAACAGAGCGGCCCCGCTCCTGTCCGCGTTGATCTTCGGGCTGTGCTCGGCAGCCCATGTGGCCACGAGGGAAAAGACAGTTGGCATTGCCGCAGCACGGACACGGATGTCCACATACAAGGCAACAAGCGTGCGGCCGTCAGCGTGAATGAACGCCGACGCAAAGTGAACGCTGTACAGGCGGCCCAACAGACCATCCACGCGGTGGAGTAGGAGCTGCGGCCCAAGGAAGCTGCATTGGGCTGCCACGGCTGAGGCGAGCCGCTGTCAGGGACATTGTTGGCGAGCACACACCGAAACGCAGCCACCTCGCAGGTGATCGCGCTACCAGCGTTGGGAACGACGGCCCAGGCGCGGTAGCCCGTCGAGCACGGCCAGCACTTGCCCATCGTCAACGGTGTCGAACGCAATCGAGATGCCGATCCGGACGGCGAGAGAGCGGTGTCGGCGGCGGTGGACCAGTCCTTCGCTCACCCCTAGCAGGGCAGAGAGCAGCGGGATGGGCCGGCAACTCTCCCTGTGCGGCATGTGTCCTTCCCGTGTCTGTGGATGGGAGTGTTGTTCCTCTTTTCCCAGGAACCTCGCAGGCTGCCGTCGGCGAGGGGGGTGTTGATAATCGTTCTGTGCAAGCAGCGGTGCAAGATGGCGCAGAAACACATTCAATACGCCGACGGGTCCAGGGGCCATGCCAGGCAAACAGTCGCGGATGGCCAAGTCAGGCACACACGGCGTGAAGGGCCAATTCATATTCCAGTCACCAGAGGGCACGCAAGCACAAGGTGTGCGGACAACAGTGGGGATCGCAGCAAGTGCGACGCGGACAGTGTGACGGACGAGCGGGTTGCCTGCTGCAGAGGCAGAGCACAGACGCGGTCCCGAGAGTGCCGCAGCACAGCCGATTAAAAGGAGCGGGGACATAGTGCCGCCATGCTTCGGAGCACCACAGGCTTGGGCTCGAGAGGGCACCAGGCCGTTTCGCACGGGCCTCTGGCAGAATGGAGAAAACACGGCGAAGGGTATGATTGCGGTCCTCCCATTTGCGGAGCACTTCAGCACGGGGCAGGCTGCCTCCCGGTAAGAAAGTACGCTCGTTGCATGCTGTCGCCGCAACAGACTCGGCCTGCTACATTCCGTCCGTCGTGATTTTTGTGGGCTGTCACGACTGCCGCGCGGTATGGTATATTTGCGCATCTCCAACCATGTGGTCACAGTGGCCAGAGGTGTTCCACACGCCTAGATGGAAGCATCACAGTCGGCATCACGCAGGACAAGGGCGACATGTTTCCGTTGTGGCAGCATGCCTGTCTGTCGCGGGATGCCGTCCTCCGTTCCTGCAGTGTGGGATGGCAGATGGTGGTCCGAGTCCATGTAAACGGGTGGACGTCCAGTGGGAGACATGCAGCACGCGTTGCGCATTCACATTGGGAAACGAGACGCTGCGGCCGCTGATCTGCGTTGCCTGTGCCGGGTCGTCAGAAAGCTCACACTCCATGCCGCTTGAGGTGGTGGCGAGGCCCTCTCCTGACGTCGTGGATGGTGAGCGACCGTCCCGGAGCTCATGGTGTGAATTCAGGTCGTCCACAATAGGTGCTGCAGGACCAAGGCGACGAATGTCGCTCGCAAAGTGTGAAACGTGGGCAATTACTGTAGGAAGGCTGCAGAGGTTCACCACGCACATGCTGGGGCTGGCCGGTGGGCACACGCGGAGGGCGGTGGTCTCCAGGCAGTTGGTGCCAGCAGCGACAAGCGCTCGCACGGAAAGGTGTGGCGCACAACGAAGGCCACGCCACCGGCACACCCACTGCAGGCCTGGTGGAAGTCAATGCAGACAATGAGCCTCGTCGCTGGCACTCTGGTGCCTGCCCCCCTGCAGAAGAGCCATTTCGCGCCGGTGCTGCGCCAGTCAAGCAGCAAGGGCAATCCTGAGGGGAGAACGGCCTAAAGTTCTGAGGTGCGGCTCTTGAGGACACCACCGCAGCGGGTGATGCCGATGGAGTGACCGCAATGAAACGACTGTGCGGTTGTCAGTCGGTCTGCAGGCAAACCGCCTCGCCGCTCCACAACCGACAGTGCATGGGACCTCCTCGAGGGGTGACGCCGTCGTGGTCCCCATCACGCCCGCAGCAATGCCCTGCTGCAATCGCTCGCACAGAGAGACAATAAAGAGTCTGTGGATGTGTGCCGAGAGTACAGCGACCGTCATCTCCACAGAAGGCCATCGTGACACCGTCCGTCACGCGTCAGCACACACCGAGCAACGCACGCACCCGGGAAAGAAAACACACAGGAGAAAGAAGAATGGTCCCAAGAGCAGGCAACAACTTCACACATGGCGGGCATCGTGCAGCCACGTCAGCCGGCCTCCAGCACAATGCAACAAACGTACCACACGCATCCATCCAATGACACCGTGATTCCCACCGCCAACGGTAGACACGCAGCGACCATACTATGCCAGCACGGGATGCAGGCCAACGTCCCACCGTCACCAAGACATTCCTGCACAGCACCGTGCAACTAAGTATGTGTGTGTGTGCTGGAGGAGCAGAAGAGAAGAGGAGAACAGGGAGGCACATCAACACAGCAACAGGCACAACTGGAGAGCAGCGACAAATGCGGCACGGCCCCGACATCAACAATCACGCACAGTGGCAGCACTCACATCCACAAAAAAACAAAACAATCCTTAAAGAAAAACACGGCGGCAGGGTGTGGCTGTGTGTGTGGCGCTGCGGGTGTCTGCCCGCCCTGGCCGCAAAGAAAACAAAACAAGAGGGAAGAAATGTGTGCTCCGCCCCACAGGCCCTCGTCGCACGCCCACACGTCACGGCTCCCTCAGCGCGCCGTTCGTCGCGGCCCCTCCTCATGCGTGCAGCAGGCGAGGCGCACAGGGCCGTCGTCGTGAGCGTGTCGGTGGGTGTGCGAGTGGAGCAGTTGGGCGGGAAACACACGGCACCCCTCGCAGGAAGAGTGCAGCAACAAATAATTAAAGAGGGAAGAGTAGAAAAGAAAACACGTCCATAGTGATTGCCCCAAAAGCAAAAAAAAAAGGAAATGAGAGAAAAGAAAAATAAAAAGTAAAAACAAACACAAAAAACATTTAAAATATTTAAAAGCAAACAGCAAAGAAAAACTAAAAACACTTAAAACAATCATAAGAGAACAAAAAACAAAACAAAACAGAAACAGTTACGGTGCTCCGCCCATGCAGCCAGGCAGGACGGCAGCGGTGCGTGTCGTGTAAAAGAGAGCACCAACGGGCCTGCATGGGTGTGCATGCATATATACAATGGGCACATTATGTGTGTGCCTCGTGGGGTGAGGTGAGGGCGAGAGTCCATGCAAGGGGACACACACACAGAGAGAGAAGGAAGAGTGTGTGTGCGGGCGGTGCATGGCTCTCTCACACTCACTCTCACGCGACCACCACCGCAGCAGCACACGCAACAACAAGAAGAAGCAAAAGAGGGGAGGTGGTGTGGGAGACCGCGGTGCTGCCGTCACTGTCGCCAGTTGGAGCCGTACCGTTCGCAATAGCTGTTGTTTTTATCGGTGTTTCCTTCGGATTGGCATCTTTATTTTCATTTTGTTTTTCTTCTCTTGTCTTTGCAACATCGGCTGTTGAATCTCCGTCTCCAGTCGTTTGCGTGCTTTTGAGATTTGTTTGGTTCGCTGCTTCCTCCGCAGCAGAAGATATAATTGGCGGCTCTTCACCGCCTGCTGACATCCCCTTTCTGGCGTCGGCATCATCTTCTTTGATTTTCTCTTCCTCCTTCTCATCTTTTTTTTCTTCTTTCATCTCACTCTCTTCTTTCTTCTCATCACCTTCACCTTCATCTATTTCTTCATCTTCATGTTCCTCTTCCTCTTCTTGATCATCATCCTCCTCGTCATATTCTTTCTTTTCTTTCTCATCCGTTCTTTCATTCTTTTTTTTCATCTTTTCTTCTTCCGTTTCTGATGCTTGTTTCTCGTGTTGTTGTGTCGCTGATGTGTCTGCTCCCGCTGCCTCTACCTTTAATTCTGTCACCGATTCTGCCGATAATTGTGACTTTGCCGTCGCACTGGATTTGACACCTCCTCCAGCGCCATTAGCGGTGTTTTTTGTACCGTCAGTATTCTTGCCACCTTGAGACGCACCACCCGAAGGTTCTTGAGTTGTTTCAGAACATCCACCACCGCCGGCAACGCACCACAGCACGCAGAGGGCACACACCAGCAGCACACGGCCAGTCATCATCGCCATCACTCCTGTCACTTGCGTGCAGCCTTCAGCACAAACTAACAACACGTCAACGCAAAGTGAAAGCAAAAGGAGAGAGACAAGTCACAAAGTAACACGCACAGTAAACAACGGCAGCAGCCCTGCAGAAGAACGCACACTGACCTGCACACCAGAAGTAAAAAAGCAATACCAAAACAAAAAGAGTAGTTGAGTGCCCAACAGGAGTCTCCTCCTCAAAAAAAAAAATACACTTCAGCAGAATCATCGTTTCATACGCCATGCAGCAAGGCAGGACTGTGTTTATATGTACATGCGTACAGTACCTGCACAAGGAAAAAAATATTACTGTTCCACAAGCCAACACAACATCCCACACATTTCATGCGGCATCCAGCCTGTCTCTCCACTCCTCCTTTTGTGTCCTCCGTGGAGCGCACAGCCGTGGGGCCTGTACCGCGTGTAGGCAACAGAAGCAATCAAGAGGGAAAACAATTCGCTCATGACGGTGCGCAGCAACTGACCATTAAGTAAAACAAAAGAAAAAGGTACTCCCATTGTTCCATGTAGACAACATTTAAAAAAACATCAAAAAAAGAAAGCCCGCAGGGAACGCGGCACATATTTTCCGTGAGAACTCGCAACGCCACACTCCGTGGCTCAGAACACTGCCACAACCACACTCAGTCCCAAAAGCAGAAGCAGCAGTGGTGTTTCCACACACGAGGTGATACGTTCGCCACTGCTCACCGTCGGCAAGGACATGTCACCTTCGAACCAGACTCCTCTGCTCGCTTAGATCTTTTTGTTTAAAAGAAGATGTGATCTGTGTGGCGCTGCTGCACGCACCGCTGTTTGTGCGCTCCTTAGTGGCGGGGGCGTGTGCTCGAGGACCATGGATGCAGTCCCATCGCCCGTACACATCGGTGGTATTGGACGTCATGATGTCATTATATTTTTTTTCCTACTCTTACCAGCGCGTCTAGCTATACAATGCCATCGGAGTACCTAAGAGGTGGTCGAGCAGCAAAATGAGTTTCCTGCTATGAAGCAGCTGCCATTGAGAGAACTTTCCGAGGCGAAGGTCCTGTTCAATGCCCAGCCGTTGGCGCACAGCCAAGGTGCCTGGACGTCCTAGAAGCAGATGGTGCAAGGTTTCCTGCGGGCCGATTGGCGTGCTTGTGGAAGCTGGCTGATCCTGCGGCAGCAGAGATCGCCTCCTGGCACTGCTGTTCCGATGCCGTGTGGCGTCTGGGTTGTGTGCGCAGCGAATTCTGTGCTGTGCGGTGCTTCTCCGTGTGGGGAAAACCATGTCACAGAAATCATATTTGAGCTCGGGAAGCGGTGGGGGATGTTCCGGATGAAATGACCGACAGTGACTGACGAGACCCGAGAATCCCGTCAATGTAGAATCACAGTGCGGACATTTCTCCTTCCGACGGCGTGTGAGGGTCCGTCCCCTTACTGGAGAGACGTCTTCGCCCCTTGCCGACGGGGGAACAGTGTCCGTCCCCGGTGCGGTTGGATCGTTGTTAGAGCGCATGTATGCAGACTGTTCCGGTGAGATGTTGCAGAAACGGCATTGGTTCGTGCAATCCCTCACGGCCCAGTATAGTCGGCCCCAGAGCTCAGATTCCCCGCACCTTGCCCTTGCGAGGTGAACCAGTTCCTGACGGTGAAGAACTTCCTGAGTGATCAGGTCCTTACCGCTGAGATCGGATGGCCTTGTGCCGCAAAGCAAGTAGCGATGAGTGTCTTGACAAATGGTACTACGCCACTTGTTGGTGAGCTGGGTAGTAAAACATGTCGGCAGATCCGTATGCCATAAAGGTGCGATTCCATGCTCCGTGTATTGTCCGGTTGCCATAGTCTGCGTCGCATGCTGATCTGCAAGCTCGTTAGCATGTACTCCACAATTTCCGTAACAAAACTGCAGGCGCACGGACCAGCCAGCACGCGTCAGTGTTAAGAGACGCTGCCAGATCCGATCCTCCGTCCAGTCTGTCTGACTGAGCGGGCCCTTGTTTAGAGCCGCTAGAAGAGACTGACTGTCCGTAACCACAAGCAGGGTTTTACGCCTGTGTCGGATACGAGGGATAATCAGCTTCTCTAGGGCTAGAAGCAGCGCACGGGATTCCGTCCTGTAGCTGCATGGGCGTGTACCGCAGTTTATACTGGCCTTTTCTATTATCTCCGATGAATTGAGGGATGAAAGCAGTATTCCAACCCCCGCTGACTTGGGAACGTGGACACCGCCATCGGTCGCAAGTATCCACGAACGATGGCTGTGCAGCGCTGGAGCCTCTTCGCTGACTCTGCGCTTTTCCCGTATCAGCTCCTCTTCGTCAGTTATTGAGAGGTCTATCGGAAGTTCCACACCGATGGTGACCCGGTGAGCGGGGGCCGCAAACCAGGGAGGAATGGAGCTGCGAAAGAACCGCTCTTCGCGTGGTGAGCTCTCGGTGATGCCATAGTCCTTTGTGTATGCGTCTACAAAGGCATATAGCTCGTCCCGAGATAATGGCGAGATGCGGAAACCAGCGCGAGGCGGTGGCTCAGGCGGGGGTCTCCGCATCCAGTCCATCTGACATGCGCGTGTGTTCTCAAATATGGAGAGCCGTGCGCGCAGGCAAAGGACGTGGAGCGGCGGCATATTAGCCTCCAGCAGTGCGGATTCCGGGTCGACAGTGCTCGGAACTCCGCTGACAATGCGCGCCAGGGTTGCGTACGTCTTCTGCATCTCATTCCTCGCTGAATCCGTCGCTACTGCCCATATGAGCTCGCTGCCATAGCGTAATTTGGAAGCACTGTATCCAATGACGAACGTGCGTAGGTCATGTGGAGATGGTCCCGCCTCTTTGTGCGCTATGCAGCGTAGCTGCGATATCCGTTGCGAAGTGGCAGCGCATTGCTTGGAGGCCGCCACATTTAGCGTCAGTCGCGGATCGAGATCCATGCCGAGAAGCTTCGTAGTTCGCGATGCCCCCATGGTCATGACTGGGATTTGACATCCAGCCACTACCAGCGGCCACCTTCCTTCACGATCATAATCTGACTCCGTGTGCGTGGAGAGTGTGAACCAAGCAGCTTCACGCTTTGACGGGTTGATGGCCAGGCCATTTTCCTGACTCCACGCATGCAGTCTTTTGGGAACCATGTTGGCAGTGGGAATGGCGTATTCCCGGGACTGCCCCCTAACGATAATAGAGAGGTCGTCCGCATACATGTCTGCTGTGACACCCGCAAAGCTGTTCAGCAGACTGAGAAGTGGGTGTGCGTAAAGGGAGAACAAATACGGCCCCAGCACGGATCCCTGAGGAACTCCTCGCAGCATGGGACGCCGATCGCTGTGTCTGTGGCCAACTCGTGTCTTCGCGTGGCGACCACATAGAAAGTTTCTAAGCCACCTTCTACAATTCACCCCCGGAATATTAGCCAGCAAGCGACTGAGGACTCGATGATCTATGGAGTCAAAGGCCTTGCTGAAATCAACCAACACCAGCAGAGTCCGATGGGGTCTGTAGTGGAGTTGATTGCCAATACCGCTCTTCTTGGGAAGGCTCACTTGGAAATAATGATTTCTATTATGCTCCACTTCGTGTGTCAGGTGTGCCAGTTGCATCGTCGTAGTACGCACACTACGATATGCATACTGGTGGGGGTGCGGCGTCCACACCCAAAGCAATCTCTTCAGTACCATTTTCTCAGCAACCTTACTCACAATGGAAGTAAGGCTGATGGGTCGATATGACTCAAGCAGTTCCGGCGAGTTACCGGGTTTTAAGAGTGGAACGATGGTGGCGCGTCTCCACTCAGCCGGAATCGTACCGGTCGTCCAGCTGTGGTTAATGCAGCGAAGAAGGAATCGGAGACCCTTTGACGAAATATGTCGCAGTGCCTCACTGTAGACTTCATCCGGTCCGGGGCCTTGCCATACGGCGTGTTACGTAGCGCAGCAAGCAGTTCCGTACGATTAAAAGGTGCATCAAGAGGGCAGTGAGAAAACCCCTGATGTAAATGTAGCGGCAGACTCGTTGTTGTTCCGTGGTCCAAAAAGAGAAGAAGCATTAATGTTCAAAGATGCACTCTGTCTGTTGATGCCTTTGGAAGGCCTTACTGCCTTGTGAGAGGGGTGAAATGGAAAAAAGATGCGATTGAGAGCATTCGCTGCTCTCCTTGCTGTTTTATAAGTGTGTTGACCACCTCCTAATAAAATTGATGTGGGAGATGGAAGTGATGCCTTTTTTCGTCCGGAAATGTATTTCCGTGCGAGTGGCTCGCCTGGATTTAACTTGCTGATGCGACGTGGATACGTGTTGCGCAAGCGCTCTCGGAGTAGGAGGAAGAATTGACTCCTTGTCCGTTGCATTTCTGCCTCACGGTCGGGCGTCGGTGACTGTAGATAGCGGGCCTTGCTGTCGGTAGCAATCCGCTCTGCCTCCATGAGAGTGTCGTCCCAAAGCCTGGGACCGTCCTTGTGCATGCCGCGGGGCAGTGTCGTCGATACGAAGTTATAAGCGCTCTCGTGAAAGCCTTAATGCCGGTGGACTGCTTTCTATAGTCATATGCCGGAAGTTGTGCGTCGAGGTCCTTGACGAATAAATCCCACTTGCACTTCCCCCAACTGTGGAATATCCTAGGTGCCGAAGGTATGGTATCCTTAAATGCCTGATGCAGCGTGAATGTCAGCATATAATGATCACTAAGCGGCGACACGGAAGCTGACCAATCCGACACAGTCAAATGCTTTGACCATGTCAGATCGATACAGGATCGTTCTCTTGTGCCACGGGCATACGTGATCTCACCAGGGGTGTTAACCAAGGTGAGTCCCGCATCCGTGCACAGTTCTAAAAATTCTGCAGCAACCTCGCTTGGAGAAGTCTCCAAGAATGGCTCCCACTGTGGGTGATGCATGTTGAAATCCCCGCACAGCAGGAGCGGCGACGAGGCTGGAAGGCAGTTTACTAACCGCCTGAAGGATTGCGTTACTTGCGGTGGTGGTCTCATATAGGCACTCGCAACAATAAGATCACGGTTCTGGTCCAGAGCAACCTGGACCACCACCACTTCAAGGCTGGTGTCATGCTGGGGGATGGTGAGGGGTATACGCTTGGAGCGGAGAGTTTTCCGCACAAGCACCGCCACACCGCCTCCCTTGCCGATGCGCGACTGTGCATAGAGCACATAATCTCCAGTGTGCATGCTGGCGATCTGCTCCGACGACTTCCAAGTCCTCTGGATGGCTATTATGTCTGCTCCTTGCGCCATTAATGTTGCGAGTTTTGACGGCGTGAGGCAAGAAACGTTCATCTGGAGTACTGCTATGGGGCCTGGGTGCTGCTCAACGTCTCCGCGTAGCAGTAGCTTTTGTCGTTGCGCGTCACATACGGCACGCAAACGGTATGTATAGCGCTGATAAGCGCTGATGGAATTCAGCAGCGGATGGAAATACCGCTCCGCGGACAACCATTACAAATGGCTCCATCTGGTGCCCTTCCGACCCGTTTGTTCGGCGTCTGTCACCTCTCCGCGGGCGGCGGATGGGCAGGAGGCGCTTAGCTTCCTCTCTAGCAAAGAGTACTGCACCCTGGCACCACGTTGAGGTGGCCGGCTGAGCCAGAGCGTTGTTGTGGTCTTATTGGTGGTAATACTTGGCATTTTGATCTTCCGATTTAATGTCGGTGCCTTATGATTCTCATCGCCTTGTGTATTTTACTGCGCCCTTTATTTTGTGCATCTGACATACCGGTCGCACCTTGTGTATGTGTGGAGACTGAGTTGCCAAACCTCGTGGCTCTGGATTATCGCTAGCCGAACTCAGTGACTCTGGCGGAACTCGTGTCTGTCCAGTGATGGCTGTGCCTGCTTCCTTTGGCAACGAAGGTCCTGGACTTCTCAAACCCTCCTCGCTGTCTCTCCCACTCTCTGTCTGTGGCCCACCGGTCTCCCCACCATCTGGCTGTAATGCACCAGGCATGTTTTTGTAGGATCCGGTTTCCCTAGCTCAGGGCTGGGAGGACGGCTGTTACCGTTATTATCGTCTCCTGCCGCCGTCACGCACACGGACGAGCAGCCGCAGCACAAGAGCGCAAGGGACAACACGGCGCCGCACCGTCACCATCGCAGTCATCATCGCCCGTAGTGGAGTCGCCGGTGTCAGTCAGCTGATCGGTGAGACGGAAGGAATGGAATGGAACGAGAGGGAGAGGGACGGAGCACAGCGGATACAGCGAGAGAGCAGACAACATGAGGAGAGGGAAGCAGGCCCAGCCGCACAGTTCACACACCACGAGACGGCATCCACGCAAGGAAGGCACACAACGCCAGCAGCCACCCACCATGCAGGAGGAGAAGACATCCACCACCATCTCCCCCAGCTCATTCCCGCAGCCCCAGGGAAATGGCAAAACCCGCGGCCACCACACAACGCACACGGAGCAAGCGAACCCTCATCCATCCATCACACGGCAAAAAAATTTCCTGCCATCCCGCCATCAATGGGACACGGAGCCCAACTCAGCGCAGTCACACGCGGTGCATCACACCCGCAGGAAAATAGACTCGGGGTGCGCTCCCTCTCCCTCTCCTCCTCATGGCCACGGAAGAAGACAACAGCCGCCACACGCAACTGCCAGCATGCATTGCAAAAGGTGCATTCATATCCACCGCAATGTACATCTTGTGTGTGTGTGGTTGTGTGTGCCTGCAGTAACACAAAGCAAAGAAGTAGAAAAGAGGGAGCAGAGTATGCGGAGAGACGCACAAAAATGTACAGCGGAGACGCATAACGGAAACAACAAGAAGAAGAAGACCGCTCAAACTCATGACTGCACTGCAGCCCAAGCAGCGGCAATTCACACAATATTTATTGAAAACAAAAAAACGTCCCCCCTTCGTCTTACGTAAACCCCATCACACAAAATAATTATAAATGAAAAGAAATCGTCCATTACTGCTCCACACAAATTTAAAATAATAAAAAGAAGATTGCCTGGCTGCCGTGTGGCCACACCAAACTGTCTGTATGTATTTTGCCCGCAAAAGAAAATTAAAAAGATGGTTGCGTGTGCTTCGACCGTCCGACCCTCCGTGTGTCCGCACATCGTTTATATTTCACGGGGTCATCTGCGTGTTGCTGCTCCCCTCAGCCCTCTCATCGGCGCGTGAGTGCGGCCCGCAGAGCACAGTCACTCGTGTGTGTGGGGACTGAGAGAAGCACGCAGACATGACGGCAGTCGCGTCACTCCATCGGGAGAGTGAGCGCAGCAAAAGAAAAAGAAATCATCGGAGGGGAGAGAAATGCTCACGAGGCCGACACCGAAGGGTGCGCCACCGCATGAAATAAACACGCAAAGCAAAACAAATTCTTAAAGAAAAACACGGCGGCAGGGTGTGGCTGTGTGTGTGGCGCTGCGGGTGTCTGCCCGCCCTGGCCGCAAAGAAAACAAAACAAGAGGGAAGAAATGTGTGCTCCGCCCCACGGGCCCTCGTCGCACGCCCACACGTCACGGCTCCCTCAGCGCGCCGTTCGTCGCGGCCCCTCCTCATGCGTGCAGCAGGCGAGGCGCACAGGGCCGTCGTCATGAGCGTGTCGGTGGGTGTGCGAGTGGAGCAGTTGGGCGGAAACACACGGCACCCCTCACAGGAAGAGTGCAGCAACAAACAATTAAAGGGGGAAGAGTAGAAAAGAAAAACGTCCATAGTGATTGCCCCCAAAAGCAAAAAAAAAAGTAAATGGGGTTATAAAACGCACATCAAAGCAAACAGGGAAAAGGTAAAAAAAAAAAAGTTATTAAAGAAAATAAATTAATTACCGTGTGTGTCGGTGCAGGGGAGGGCGCAAGTGTCCCACGCGGCAACCAGTCGCTCCTCACAGAGCCGCAAACACCCACAACCCCAACAGAAGGAGCAGCGGCAGCAGTCCGCTCCCACGCACAGTGCCGGCATAGCTGTTATTCCCCTGCGACACATTTCCGAGGCTGCTGCTGAGTGCCGCAGCATTTACTTCGCCGTGCTGTGCATGGTTATCCTCCTGCCCATTAATTCCTCCTGCGGCCTCCTCATCCTCACGGATGCTCGCGTTCATCTCTTGATCCACTGCGGGTCCATCGTGCCCAACGCCCTTAGCGGTAGGAGCGTTTGCATCTGCTGTGGCGGGAGTACCCATAGAAGGTTGGTGTGTTTCATCGTTCTGCGTTTCATCTCCAGCTCCTCTTCCCACTCTTTTGTCACCAACAGATGAGGAAGCGGCATTCACACTTTGAGTTCCATCGGAAGATTTTACTGACGCCAACTGCTGCACGCTGTCCAACCCAGGTAGGGGATTCGTCACAGTGGTCTCTCCTGAATTGGATACGCCGACACCGCCCACACCACTGCTCATCATCGACGATTCTTGTTCCGCCCGCAGTGGTCCGGCAGGAGTAGGCAAGGACACGGTTTGCTGCGCAACTGATCCGCTTGCTGGTGTTAAACGGGCATCCAACACCGCCGTTTGCTGTTCTTCTAGAATTGGAGTAGAAGCTTTATTCGGGTTAAGCGCATTAATCTCATTGCCATCCAACGGGCGGTTGTACAGCAGGACGTTCGTCACAGTCACAGACACGCCTTCTTTGTTGGCTGCCTTTTCTCCATCCCCTCCAATGTAGAAGTGGGAGATCTCTTTTGAATCCTTATTTCCCAATGCACACGGCACATCCCCACCCACACGCTGACCATCGACGTACGCGGAGCCCTGGGTGCCGTTCCGTAGCATAATCACCACCTGATGTGTTGTATCCTTCTCCAAAGTGCTGCTGTGTTCCTTGATCGGCCCGCCACTACACAGCACCTGCCACTTCTTTTCTTTGTTGTACGACAGTCCCAGGAGTACAGTCTTCCCGCTGTCATTCATCTGCACACCCATCAAAGGAATGGGGGTATCTCCCTCCGGCACCTTGTCAATGGACACCGTCGCCACAAGAGTGAATTTGTAGTTCGCAAAGTGGTACAGTTGATTATCCCCCTGACTGCCAACAGGCCACTCCGCCCACGCTCCTTTGAACGTCACTCCGCCGGCATGCAATGTTGCCTTCGCAGCCCCTTCATTATTATTTACCGTGGCGTTCACCCCGAGGTACTCGTCCCTCCATGTGCTATTAGAGAAGTTGCCGGACAAAAAGCCAACCAGCCCATCCGTCACCTTAAAATCTCTGCGAGCAGCGCCAGTTGAGCCACTCTCTGCAGCACTTGAGGGGCACAGGTTGGAGACAAGGTCGTCCACTTTCTTCCACGTCGTCAGCACATCCTTCACACGCTGTAGCTGCGCAGTCAGAGGCACAAACCAAAGACTGTGTGATTGTTTCCCATCGTCCTTCTCGTACAGTGCAATAAACTTCTCCTCCTCCTTATTATCACCACTTTTACCACTTTTGTACAGCAGGGAGCTGGCGGCAGCGTCATCATCGGATACCGGCCCAATATCAACAATGTGCGTGTTGTCCGTCAGCCAAAGATGGAGTTTTCCCTTTCCATTGCCCCCTGTAACAGCCTCCTCGGAATACACCGGCAGAGTGACGAGCATCACATTTCTGTTATTATCATCACCGTCAATCGTCGCTGTGGTGAACCCGCTTCTAACGGCCTTCGCTCCTTCGTCCTGTTTGTTGCCCCACACACGCGAGAGTGTCCCGAGCGCCTCAGTCCACGAATCCCCCTTGTCACCGGACTCATATACCCTGCGGCGGCCATCACACGCAGTCATCATGATGAGTTTTTTGTCCTCCTTCTCTCCCCACTCAACGACGGAGGGATCACCGCAGCCACCGTCAGGAACCTCCTTCGACAGCTTCCAATTCTTAGTATCCTTCGAGTTGTGTATGATCAGTGAAACGGTCTTTTTATCCTCCTTCTTTGTGCCTTCCACGGGGAACACAAGCGTACCGTCCTCCGTGTGAACACCCGATCCACCGCCGCCAAGCAGTGCTGTCAAGGCCTCTTGCTGGATGTTATAAGTGCTCTGGAGATCGTCAATCCCATTCCAATAAATTCTTTTGTTACTGCTGTCACCACTGAAATTCCCCTTCGCCAGCAAAAGTCCGCAGTCCTCGGCATCATTCTTCTGAGCACCAACGGCAGCTGTCTGGCTGCATTTCCCAACAAGCATGTAAATTTCGTTTTCCTTCACAACTGTTGTTGGTCGGCTCACATGTACTTTCTTCTTTGAGTCTGCGGAAGCACCTTCCAGAGCAGCGTTTTGGGAGGCACATTTCTCTTTATCGGCAGTACATTCCAACAGTACTTGTGTCTTCAGTTTAGTTTTGTCCAACTCCACTTTTGCTTGTTCATCAGACAACGTCAGGAGCTCCGAGGCAATCCCAGCGAAATATTCTTCATTCTCATTCTTTCCTTTGCACTGCGCCTCAGCAACGGCAAACACATCACCATTCATCCCAACAAGACTGGGAACACGGAGAGAAATCACTGTTTCTTTATCATTCTTCACATCTCTCCAAACAAAATATGTCTTTGGTGAAGGTATCGGTGCTGGCGACTTCTCCTCACTGGTTTGCTGAGCCTCAACAGTGTTACAGCACATCATCACGACGAGGAGGAGAAGCAGCAGTGTAGAGTAGAAGGGATGCCGGGACATGTTGGGCCTCTGCGGCTCACTCTCTCCTCCTTCCCTCCTCCTCCCGCTCGATCCGGTCACGCCGCGACGGTTGTGTGTGCGGGGTGCCTTCACTGCAGCAGCACGTGAGAGCATACAAATATGTGTGTGGACGGTGTGTGTGCTGTTGGTCCTTTCAGTGCCTTCAAATTTCACAGTAGCGATTAGAGTTTAGCCTTACTTCCTTTCCTTCTTGTGTGGAAAAGAGAGAGAAGAGGAAAAGGAGTGAAACAGTGAACACCGCCATCCATCCACAGTAGGTGGCACCATCATCCGCACCGCAGTCACTCCCAACAACAACAACTCACGCACACAGACACACGGAATGAGAAGGAAGAACAGTGCACCGGGAACACACAGCGACTGCCATCAGCAGTAAAAGCCACAGCGGGTATCACGCCACGCTTCCGCCACGCGGAGCAACGCCCACACACACTGCCGCCAGTCGTTTTACTGTTGTCTGTCCCCGCACCATCCATCGCACATCGCCCCACACAGCCGTAGAATCCGTCGCTGTACGAACAGCGGGAGAAACACGTCGGCACGTGCAGCTGCCGGGTGTGAATCGGCACTCCTCCCAGGCACCCTCAATGCCGCGCCGCCCACGGGCAGCACGCCAAGAAAATCATGCCCTTAGCACGGAAACGAAACAAATTTCGGTGTCCGTCATCCCTCCTCACAAGGGCCACAGAAAAATCGTGTGCGTGCGTCCTCAGCGCTCACGCCGCTCCACGGCATGTGCAACACGGTGTGTGTATGTGAATGTGTTTGGCAGCGCCTATACCTGCAGAGCAGCTGTGCGCCACAAGAGAGTCTGAAGAAAGCAACGGCAGAGAGAGGCAGATAGCACACACGCAAATTACTCATATCATCACACACACACACACGCAGCCGCGGAATGGGTGCACTCAACCACAAAATCAAAAAGAAAAACAAAACAAAAAGCCGAAGCGTGGGACGACCAGCGCACACACTCATTGCTCCCGTAAAGCAAAACACACACACAGAGGGAGAGAGAGAGAGGTCGCCCACTCAATGCAATAAAAACAAAACAGAAACGGTTACGGTGCTCCGCCCATGCAGCCAGGCAGGACGGCAGCGGTGCGTGTCGTGCAAAAGAGAGCACCAACGGGCCTGCATGGGTGTGCATGCATATATACAATGGGCACATTATGTGTGTGCCTCGTGGGGTGAGGTGAGGGCGAGAGTCCATGCAAGGGGACACACACACAGAGTGAGAGAAGGAAGAGTGTGTGTGCGGGCGGTGCATGGCTCTCTCACACTCACTCTCACGCGGTCACCACCGCAGCCGCAGCCGCACAAACCACGAAACAGATGGAATCAGTGCGATTGCAGAACTCGCACACCGTCCTGCAAACCAGAAGTTTAAAAAGCAATATGAAACAAGAATTCAAAAAAAAAAAAGGAAAAAACTTATGCTTCTGCGGGAATCGAACCCGCGTCCCCGGATGACATTGTGAGCGTGTTTGCCACTGAGCTATAAAAATGCGGTCGCGCGACCCCTTTTCACGTAAAGTATTAATTTCGATCTTCGAACAATCGAGCACATTTGCGTTGTCCCCTGGAAAACGAAAACGACATGTTTAGGGTGCGCCGCCGCAGCGTGGTTACTACGATAAGTCGTCCTGTATCTAACGTCCGGGGCCACCGCTGCAACTTGGATAATTCGACACGTCGTCCTGTATCCAACGTCCGGGGCCACCGCCCTACCATTTTTCATTTCTTGCAGCGGCCAACCCCGGCAGTAAGGACAAAAAAAAGAATCGCGTTTTCTTTAATGTTTTTCCTGTTTGGGGGCGGGGATCTTTGTTTTCTATGATTGTCTCTTTTTTTGTCTGTTTCAGGTTGGTTTTTAGGAGGCTTGATGTGCCTGCTGGGTGATCGCCGGCTTTTTTATTGGTGATTGCGTATTTTTGGCTTACCGGTGTGCCGCTCAGCGCCATTTTGTTTTACTTCTTTTCTGCTTATTGGGGCGTGTTGTTATTCGTCACGCGTCAGCACACACCGAGCAACATGTCAAAAAAAAAAACAAAATGCAGGCTTTTTCCCCCCTCGCGAGGGCCTCCGCAGCCACAATCCTGTGCGTGCGTGCATTCTCAGCGTTTTAAACACGGCATGTGTGTGTGCATGTGCTTGTGTGTTTGGCAGCGCCTATACTTGCGGAGCAGCTGTGCGCCACAAGAGAGTCTGAAGAAAGCAACGGCAGAGAGAGGCAGACAGCACACACGCAAATTACTCATATCATCACACACACACACACGCAGCCGCGGAATGGGGACTCTCAACCACAAAACAAAAAGGAAAACAAAGGCAAAAAGCCGAAGCGTGGGACGACCAGCGCACACACACTCTCATTCCTCCCGTAAAGCAAAACACACACACAGAGGGAGAGAGAGAGAGGTCGCCCACTCAATGCAATAAAAACAAAACAGAAACAGTTACGGTGCTCCGCCCATGCAGCCAGGCAGGACGGCAGCGGTGCGTGTCGTGCAAAAGAGAGCACCAACGGGCCTGCATGGGTGTGCATGCATATATACAATGGGCACATTATTGTGTGTGCTTCGTGGGGTGAGGTGAGGGCGAGAGTCCATGCAAGGGGACACACACACACAGAGAGAAGAACGAGTGTGTGTGCGGGCGGTGCACGGCTCTCTCTCCCTCACTCTCACGCGGCCACCACCGCAGCAGCAGCAGCACACGCAACAACAAGAAGAAGCAAAAGAGGGGAGGTGGTGTGGGAGACCGCGGTGCTGCCGTCACTGTCGCCAGTCGTCGCCGTTGTATTTTTCATGGCTGTGACCGTCACTGGTGTTTCTTTCGGAATGGCTTCTTTATTTTCATTTTGTTTTCCCTCTGCTGTCCCTGCAACATCAGCTGCTGAATCATCGTCTCCAGTTGTTTGTGTGCTGTTGGGTTTTGTTATATTCGATGCTCTTGCCGCACCCGAAGATAAAATTGGCTGCTCTTGACCGCCTGCTGAGGTCTCCTCTGTGGTGCCGGTATCAGCTTCTTCTTTCATTGTCCCCTGCTCCTTTTCTTTCTTATCATCCCCTCCGTCTTGCTTTCTATCATCCTGTTCCTCTTCCTCTTCCCCTTCCTCTTCGTCTTCGTTTTCTTCAGTTTCTTCGTTTTTCTCCTTCTCTTCTTTTTCCTCCATTTTTTCTTGTGTATTTGGATCCTTGCTGTCCGTCGTTGTATTTGCCGAATCTGGTGCACCTCCTCCGGATTGTGGTGCCGGTGTCGCTTCTGCTGGCGATTCCGGTGATTCTGACGCCGGTGATTTTTCTTGAGGCGCTTTCTGTTGACCGTTTGGGTCAACTCCTGCAGCGACACCTGTGGAATTGTTGTTATTTTTAGGACTGTTGTCTTTACTGGGCGGAGAAGCTGGAGTTGCTTTAGCACGTCCAAAAACAGCACCGCACCACAGCACGCAGAGGGCACACACCAGCAGCACACGGCCAGTCATCATCATCGCCATCACTCCTGTCACTTGCGTGTAGCCTTCAGCACAAACTAACAACACGTCAACGCAGAGCAGAAGTAAGAAGAGAGACAGTAGAGTAAAAAACACCACCAGCAGCAGCATGCGTTTCACAAAAAATATTGAGCCAGTGAAAGTAAAAAAGACGCACAACGTCATGCAATAATTTAACAGCAAGAAAAACACACAAAACAAGAAAGAAACAAAAGAAAAGAAAACAAGCAGCAATAAAGTAAAATAGTAAAAACACAAAAAAACAAAACATGCACCCGAGTGACTCCAGCGCGCATGCACGCAATAGCACACAAACATGCGTCAACGCAATCAGTTGTAAGCGTGTAGCACATTCGAGTTTGTCTGGGATGCGTTCAACGTGACGGATGCAGGGAACAACATGGAGCACACAGCACAGCAGCAGAAGCAAATAAAGCAAAGCAAAATCATTATTTTCTCTTACTTTATACATCGGACCACAGTAGACGTACACAAATCCCCGTGGCCGAGTGCTGGCACGCACAGCCCGCACACACCTCTTCAGCCCAGAGTGGTGTACGCCAGCGCGGATGCGGCGAGCAGCAGCGGGGCACACACCCACACAGAGCTGCTGAGGCTGTCGTCAATTTCGCGAAGACGTGACGGTGCGCGGGCGGTCGTCGTTGTGGTTGGCGCCTCTGCATTCATGGCCGTATCACTTGGTGCCTTTGGCGCAGTGGTGGTGTTCGTTGTTGTAGTTGTGGTCGTTGTGGTTTTCGTGGTTGGTGCCTGTTCCTTAACCTCTTTACCGGCTAGCGCCACTTCTTTATTATCCTCCCGATTTACATCTGACATATCGGAATCACCTGTTGATCCTGGTGAATGTTTATTCCCTTCTGATGCCCCTTGCTGACCAGACGCATCTCTTTCATCTTGCAAAGTGGGTACCCTACTTGGTCCTTCTTCTCCTGTACCTGTCGGAGATGGAGTTGCTGCAGTAGAGACTTTCTTCGATGGTCTTTCTGACGAATCGGCCTCCTTATCTGAAGTCTGTCCATTAAGTTTTGTGCCTCTTGCTCGTGTATTGTCGGAATCGTTTGAAACCACTGAATCCTGGGGCGTTGGAGTTTCTGCAGCTTTTTCAGTTTTATCTCACTCCCTGCCGCGCACACATACGGTCAGCAGCACAGGGCAAGCACCAACAGGGCGCACAGCAGACGGCACATCATCATCGTGAGTGTGGTCGTTCAGTGGTGTGGAGCTGATCTGCACAGTGAGGGACATGGAGAGCAACAGGGGAGACGAGAGGTGCGGCAGACACACACAGAGGGCACACCACATGAGGAGAGGGCAGCAGCCAGGCATGCACCGTACGCCGCACACCACGCACGACACACACTCCAATCCACGGCAGCAGGCACACACACACATACAGCCATGCCGCAACACCAACACACAGATGGAAGAGGGAGAAGCAAACAGGAGCGGCACACAAGGCTCCACCGCATGCACATACGTCGAGAGCGGTCCGTCGTGGGATCAGCAGCCCGTGGCGTCTGTGATGAGGCGGTGGCGTAAGGACATGGTCCATCTCGAGTGCCCGCGCTTGTGCTTCCTGCGTGTCTTACCTGCCGGCGTGCTTGGCACTTTCTGTGGCGACCTGTGCGCGAGGCACCCGTTAGGAAGACGCTGGCACCATTGTGGCATCCGCATGTGAGGCCTGTCAAACTATCGGAACGCCAGGCTGAGCACGTCGGGCATGCGCACTCATACTGTGGACGGACGAGCGTACTCTGCCGCAGGTTGGGCAGGAGGACATCAATCCGCCGCTCGCTTGTCGACAAGGAGTTGCGGTGCTCACGTCGGGAAGAGGAGCCGGCGGAGGCAGCGGCGGGCCGGTCACCGCAGTGAGGGAGGAACGGCACCACCGACACAGAGGGTTCCTTGTGATCCGCAGGGCACGCGCAGGCATGTCGAGGAGTGGGCGGGAGTCGCACCGTGCCTGTGCGCAGAGCCGCCGCTCGGGGCACGATGTCCGGGCCGTGCCAGGAATAGAGTCCCTGCCACACCGACAAGCGCCTCTCATGCGGTGCACGCGCCCTTCTTTTTCTTCTGGGCATCCCTCCAGTACGGGCACCCGACTGCAGTAAAAAAGTCCACGTGCCAGATTGGGCTGTCCTCCTGCGGGAGGGATCGTGCCATCGTGGCTTGTTTGTCAGCAGCCTCATTGCGTGGGATTCCGCAGTGTCATGGTGAACATTTGAAACCAACTGTGTGACCTCGATCCACCAGTGAAAGCGGCACGGTACAAATCTCCCCGGTGATGTCGCCGTGCACCGCCAGCGAGCCAAGGCTGAGCGCATCCATCGCCGAAGGGAGTCTGTGGCGACAGGAACTCGTGTGGGCGATTGGGATGCTGCTGCCATGCGGGGAACTGGGAACTGTCTGTGGCCATGCTCAGTGGCAGGACACTCCGCTCGGCAGGTGCATACGAAGCTGCCGGCAGCTGCGCGGTGAGGCCCACAGGGAGCTCCGCCGTCCGGGGAGTCAAGTAGCAGCGCAGCGGATCCTATTCATGCTCAGCGAGAGACGACGAGCCGTCCACCGCCAACACAGTTGCCAGCGACTAACAAGACGTTGAGCATGAATAGGACACGTCTGCCCGCACTGCCGTGACCACGGACAGCGAACCCGATTCACTCAGCAACAGTGATCTAATGCCATTGGATGGTACAACAGCCACGCCTGAACCCAGCACAGCCCTAGCAAATGTTGAACGAGTGATAACGTGTCGGGTGGCGGTGATGCCGCACAGGATTATTTGCGCACAGCGCCTGGGAAAACCAAGATCCCATCGGAGCACGACGCAGCATCAATTGTGAGCAACATTTTTTGTGAGCACGAGCATTTCACGGATTTGTTGGCCATGGCTGAAATTGGTGACAGCACCGTGCATGGGTGTCTGTCTCGGGTGATGTTGCTTCTGCTTCTGGGGCTGTGGGGTACTGTGGCACTCTGCTGAGGTGTGAGGGAGGGTGGAACTGCGGCTTTTTTTGGAACAATAACTGTGCAGCTTGCCAGCATTACCCACTGAGTTTTGTCAATAATTTAAGCTTTTTTATTTTCTTTTATTTATTTATTTTGCTGCTTTTGCCCTATTGGAATAATCAGCATCCCTGTGTTTTCCCCAATGCTCGTTTGCTGTACTTTGTCATGTGTGACGCGCTTCCCTTGTTTCCTTCCGTTGCCCATACGCGGTGCCGGCCTCATTGCTGTGCGTCCCACGGACTGCACGAAAGGAGGATTGGAGGAACAGGCCGGATGCCGCAATGAAGTGTGAGGGATGTTGTGTGGGCTCACGGAACAGCAAGATCTTGGTTTGATTTATTCAATCCAGGCATTACGTATACACAAACCAGTGTTCTTTTACATTTTGCTGCTTGGCAAATAAAATAAAAGACGTGCCTGATCGATTTTTCTTTTTTTACTTTTTGGGAGTCATAACGGACTCTCAAATCTGTTGTTGTTCTTTTTTACTGCATTTTTAACTTCTGGTTTGCAGGGCGGTGTGTGAGTTCTGCAATTGCACTGATTCCAACTGCCTCGTGGTGTGTGCATTGCCATTTGTGACTGTGTGGTGACTGTGCGTGGTGTAGCGGTCGTGTCTCTCCTTTTTGCTTTCACTCTGCGTTGACGGGGAGTTAGTTTGTGCTGAAGGCTGCATGCAACTGACAGGAGTGATGGCGATGATGACTGGCCGTGTGCTGCTGGTGTGTGCCCTCTGCGTGCTGTGGTGCGGTGCTGCGGTGGGGACGGAGGGTGATGATGTTACTGAACTACAAGATGAACCATCGAGGGCTTCAGAGCCTTCATCCAAGGGCGGCCATGAAAAAATGGATATACGAAATCCAGTCGGTGGAGTGTTGAACACCTCAGAAGAACCGTCAGATGCCCAAGAATTAACGAAGGTCAGCCCTCAAAAAATATCTGCCAAACAAACACCAAGAAACAATGGTGGGGCGGCAGGAAAAGAATAAAAAGTAGAAGCAAAGAAAACGGAAGATGAAGAAACATGAAGTGATGGGGAAGAGCAACCAAAAGATCATTCAGAAGGAACGCAGGAACGCGATGGCCCAAAAGAAAACGAAAGGAACCCATCTCCAACACCAGCAGAAAAAATGTTGACCAGTGAAAATCCAGCAGAACGTGCAGGACAGGCGGGCCAAGCAATAAGACCGCCACCATCACCAGTACCTGATGGAACTCGACCCAGTGACAGTTCTCGAGGTGACTCTTCAGTTTCCCCTCTTTCTACGACTGGCATTTCTTCATCTTCTGCCCTCGATGCCCCAATTGTTCAGAGCACGCAACCTTCAGAAAAGGGTCTACGGTCGGAAACAATTTCTCTTGGAACCGCATTGCCCAACGAGCAGCCAAAGGAGAGATCAGAATCCAAAGCAAAACAGGGCTCCTCTACTTCAGAAGAAGTCGCAGAAAGTCCAGATGATAGTGGGGATGCAGTTGAAAAGGAGAAGAAGGGAGACGTCGGACCGAAAGCTACTACAAGCCTATCTTCTACTACCAGCAACCCACCAGTAACACAAACAACTCCACGAGCATCATCCGCAGAACCACCACCAACAGAAACGGAACTTCAGACAGGAGAAGAGACCTCAACAGAAAATGTCACCATCACCAAGAGAAATAACACGACGACGCCTGGCGACAGTGACGGCAGCACCGCGGTCTCCCACACCACCTCCCCTCTTTTGCTTCTTCTTGTTGTTGTTGAGTGTGCGGCGGCTGCTGCGGTGGTGGCCGCGTGAGAGTGAGTGTGAGAGAGCCATGCACCGCCCGTACACACACTCGTCCTTCTCTCTCTGTGTGTGTCCCCTTGCATGGACTCTCGCCCTCACCTCACCCCACGAGGCACACACATAATGTGCCCATTGTATATATGCATGCACACCCATGCAGGCCCGTTGGTGCTCTCTTTTGCACGACACGCACCGCTGCCGTCCTGCCTGGCTGCATGGGCGGAGCACCGTAACTGTTTCTGTTTTGTTTTTATTGCATTGAGTGGGCGACCTCTCTCTCTCTCTCCCTGTGTGTGTGTGTTTTGCTTTACGGGAGCAATGAGTGTGTGTGCTGGTCGTCCCACGCTTCGGCTTTTTTGTTTTATTTTTCATTGTTTTTGGTTGAGTGCACCCATTCCGCTGGCTGCGTGTGTGTGTGTGTGATGATATGAGTAATTTGCGTGTGTGCTATCTGCCTCTCTTTGCCTTTGCTTTCTTCAGACTCTCTTGTGGCGCACAGCTGCTCTGCAAGTATAGGCGCTGCCAGACACACACATGCCGTGTTGCACACGGTATGGAGCGGCGTGAACGCTGAGGACGCACGCACACACACGATTTTTCTGTGGCCCTTGTGAGGACGGATGACGGAAAAACGCGATTTGTTTCGTTTCCGTGCTAAGGGCATGATTATCTTGTCGAGCAGCAGTTGACGAACGTGGTGTGTCATTGAGGGTGCCTGGGAGGAGTGCAGATTCTCACCCAGCAGCTGCACGGTTTGACGTGTTCTTCTCGCTGTTCATGCACCCACGAAGGATTCTCCGGCTGTGCGGGACGATGTGCGATGGAGGGTGCGGGGAGAGACAACAGTGAAACGACTGGCGGCAGTACATGTGGGCGTTGCTCTGTGTTCGCTGACACGTGGCGAATAAGGTACCCGCTGTGGCTTTTACTGCTGGTGGCAACAGTCGATGTGTGTTCCCGGTGCACTGTTTTTCCTTCTCATTCCGTGTGTCTGTGTGCGTGAGTTGTTGTTGTTGGGAGTGACTGCGGTGGGGATGATGATGCCACTCACTGGGGATGGGCGGCGGTGTTCACTGTTTCACTCCTTTTCCTCTTCTCTCTCTTTTTCACACACAAAGAAGGAAAGGAAGTAAGGCTAAGCGCTAATCGCTACTGTGAAATTTAAAGGCACTGAAAGGACCAACAGCACACACACCGCCCACACACATACTTATATGCTCTCACGTGTTGCTGCAGTGAAGGCACCCCGCACACACAACCGTCGCGGCGTGACCGGATCCAGCGGCATGAGGAGGGAAGGAAGAGAGAGTGAGCCGCAGAGGCCCAACATGTCTCGGCATCTCTTCTACTCTGCGGTGCCCCTTTTTCTTCTTCTTGTGATGATGTGCTGCAACGCTGGAGGTGCTGCTGTAGCTCCGGAGCAGTCATCTGATCCCCAGTTTGAATGGAAGGACGCTAATGAGGGTGGTGTAACTGTGGAGTCGTTGGGTGCTCCCGGCCTTCTAAAAGTGGGGAGTGACGTATTTGCTGTTGCCGAGGCGCAGTGCAAGAAGTCTGATGTCAGTTTTACTGGCATTGCATCCCAACTACTCACGATAGAAGCGGATAAAGAAAAGGAGGAAGTACTGAATGAAGTGAAAGATACACAATTTCTGGAGGAAGCTACTTCCGCAGACTCAAAGAAGAAAGTGGATGTGAGCCGACCAACAACAGTTATGAAGGGAAATGATATTTACATGCTTGCTGGGAAATACAGCCGGACAGCTGCTGGTAAAGAGGATGGTGCCGAGAAATGGGGATTATTGCTGGTGCGAGGGCAATTCAATGCTGACGAAGGTGGCGGTCAGAAAAGAATCAAATGGAGAGATAATGACGGTGTCTCGCGTATTCCTGTTGGCGAACGACAATCTTGGTCACGGCTGACTGGCGGCGGTGGATCGGCTATTGAGACGGAGGACGGTAGGCTCATGTTCCCAGTGGAAGGCACGAAGAAGGGTGAAGCACCAAAGGATGAAAAGACCGTATCGCTGCTCATATACACCTCCGATAACGCTGCGAGTTGGAAGCTGTCGAAGGGGACGTCTGACGGTGGCTGCAGTGATCCCTCCGTCGTGGAGTGGAGGACAAAAAACTCATGATGATGACTGCGTGTGATGATGGCCGCCGCAGGGTGTACGAGTCCGGTGACAAGGGGGAGTCGTGGACGGAGGCACTCGGGACACTCTCGAGCGTGTGGGGCAACAAACAGGGCGAAGGAGCGAAGGCCGTTAGAAGCGGGTTCATCACAGCGACGATTGACGGTGTTGATAATAACAGAAATGTGATGCTCGTCACTCTGCCGGTGTATCCCGAGGAGGCTGATAAAAAAGAAAAAGGTGAACTCCATCTTTGGCTGACGGACAATACGCACATTGTTGATATTGGGCCGGTATCCGATGATGACGCTGCCGCCAGCTCTCTGTTGTACAGAAGGGCTGGAAGTGGAGATAAGGAGGAGTTGATTGCACTTTACGAGAAGAAGAAGAAGGATGAAGACAAACCATCACCCGGTATGGTCTATGTGCCTCTGACTGCGCAGCTGCAGCGTGTGAAGGAGGTGCTGGCGAACTGGAAGAAAGTGGACGAAACTGTCTCCAAGTTGTGCCTCTCAAGTGCTGAGGAGGATGCCTCATCTGAAGATGCCTGCAGCGCTGTTAAGATCACGGATGGGCTGGTTGGCTTTTTGTCGGACAACTTCTCTGAGAACACATGGAAGGACGAGTACCTCGGGGTGAACGCCACAGTGAAGAAGAAAGATGGGGCAACAGAGGATACAGGGGAGACAGGGGCAACAAAGACTTCCGATGGTGTGAAGTTCACGGGAGCGTGGGCGGAGTGGCCTGTTGGCAGTCAGGGGGATAATCAACTGTACCACTTTGCGAACTACAACTTCACTCTTGTGGCGACGGTGTCCATTGACAAGGTGCCGGAGGGAGATACCCCCATTCCTTTGATGGGTGTGAAGATGAATGACAGCGGGAAGACTGTACTCCTGGGACTGTCGTACAACAAAGAAAAGAAGTGGCAGGTGCTGTGTAGTGGCGGGCCGATCAAGGAACACAGCAGCACTTGGGAGAAGGATACAACACATCAGGTGGTAATTTTGCTACGGAACGGCACCCAGGGCTCCGCGTACGTCGATGGTCAGCCTGTGGGTGGGGATGTGCCGTGTGCATTTGGAAATACGGATTCGAAAGAGATCTCCCACTTCTACATTGGAGGGGATGGAGATGCAAAAGCCGACTCAGAGGTCCAAGACGTGTCTATGACCGTCTCGAACGTCCTGCTGTACAACCGCCCGTTGAGCTCTGAAGAGGTTGGGGCCTTCAACCCGAATAAAGACTCCACTTCACCTTTGGAAAAGGAGGCGGCGAAACCTTCAGCCGTTTCTTCTGGTTCCGTTGTATCTTCCTTTCCTCCGGTGGCCGCAGCTGCTCAGAAAACCGAAACTTCGTCTACTGCCGGAACACAGCCAACAGAACAGGGACAGTCGATGGGGAGCAGTGGTGCGGGCAATGGCAGTGCATCCGCACCAGCGATGCCCACTGTAAGAACTTCCCCAGCAGAAGAGGAGTCCGTAGTGCAGGTGACGTCAGGAACATCTCCCGATGGAACTCAAACTGTGGGTGGCGGTTCTACTGCTGTTGGCGAGCCAACGATGGAGACAAGAGGAGGAACGAATGGGCAGGAGGTTAATACACAGGTCAGGGAAGTAAATGCTACGGCACACAGCAGCAGCCTCGGAAATGTGTCGCAGAGGAATAACAGCGATGCCGGCACTGTGTATGGGAGCGGACTGCTGCCATCGCTGCTGCCTCTTCTTCTGTTGGGACTGTGGGTTTTTGCGGCTCTGTGAGGAGTGACTGGCTGCCGCGTGGGGCAATTGCGACCTCCCTGCAGAGAAATACACGTGATAATGAATTTTCCTTCTTTAATAACTTTTATTTGCTTTTCTCTCTGTTTGCTTTTTTGTGTGTTTTGTTTTTACTTTTTTTAATTTTTTTGTGTTTGCTTTTCGGGCAATCACTATGGGCTTTTTTCTTTTCTACTCTTCCCTCTTTAATTGTTTGTTGCTGCACTCTTCCTGTGAGGGGTGCCGTGTGTTTCCGCCCAACTGCTCCACTCGCACACCCACCGACACGCTCGTGACGACGGCCCTGTGCGCCTCGCCTGCTGCACGCATGAGGAGGGGCCGCGACGAACGGCGCGCTGAGGGAACCGTGACGTGTGGGCGTGCGACGAGGGCCTGTGGGGCGGAGCACACATTTCTTCCCTCTTGTTTTGTTTTCTTTGCGGCCAGGGCGGGCAGACACCCGCAGCGCCACACACACAGCCACACCCTGCCGCCGTGTTTTTCTTTAAGGATTTGTTTTGCTTTGCGTGTTTATTTCATGCGGTGGCGCACCCTTCGGTGTCGGCCTCGTGAGCATTTCTCTCCCCTCCGATGATTTCTTTTTCTTTTGCTGCGCTCACTCCCCCGATGGAGTGACGCGACTGCCGTCATGTCTGCGTGCTTCTCTCAGTCCCCACACACACGAGTGACTGTGCTCTGCGGGCCGCACTCACGCGCCGATGAGAGGGCTGAGGGGAGCAGCAACACGCAGATGACCGCATGAAATATAAACGATGTGCGGACACACGGAGGGTCGGACGGTTGAAGCACACGCAACCATCTTTTAATTTTCTTTTGCGGGCAAAATACATACAGACAGTTTGGTGTGGCCACACGGAAGCCATGCGATTTTTTTCTTATTTTAAATTTGTGTGGAGCAGTAATGGACGATTTCTTTTCATTTATAATTATTTTGTGTGGTGGGGTTTACGTAAGACGAAGGGGGACGTTTTTTTTGTTTTCAATAAATATTGTGTGAATTGCCGCTGCTTGGGCTGCAGTGCAGTCATGAGTTTGAGCGGTCTTCTTGTTGTTGTTTCCGTTATGCGTCTCCGCTGTACATTTTTGTGCGTCTCTCCGCATACTCTGCTCCCTCTTTTCTACTTCTTTGCTTTGTGTTACTGCAGGCACACACAACCACACACACACAAGATGCACATTGCAGTGGATATGAATGCACCTTTTGTAGTGCATGCTGGCAGCTGCGTGTGGCGGCTGTTGTCTTCTTCCGTGGCCATGAGGAGGAGAGGGAGAGGGAGCGCACCCCGAGACTATTTTCCTGTGGGTGTGATGCACCGCGTGTGACTGCGCTGAGTTGGGCTCCGTGTCCCATTGATGGCGGGATGGCAGGAAATATTGTGCCGCGTGATGGGTGGATGAGGGCTCGCTTGCTCCGTGTGCGTTGTGTGGTGGCCGCGGGTTTTGGCCATTTCCCTGGGGCTGCGGGAATGAGCTGGGGGAGATGGTGGTGGATGTCTTCTCCTCCTGCATGGTGGGTGGCTGCTGGCGTTGTGTGCCTTCCTTGCGTGGATGCCGCCTCGTGGTGTGTGAACTGTGCGGCTGGGCCTGCTGCCCTCTCCTCATGTTGTCTGCGCTCTCTCGCTGTATCCGCTGTGCTCCGTCCCTCTCGTTCCATTCTTTTCCTTCCGTCTCACCGATCAGCTGACTGACTCCAGCGACTCCACTACGGGCGATGATGACTGCGATGGTGACGGTGCGGCGCCGTGCTGGTCCTTGCGCTCTTGTGCTGCTGCTCGTCCGTGTGCGTGACGGCGACAGGAGACGATAATAATGATAACAGCCGTCCTCCCAGCCCTGAGCTAGGGAAACCGGATCCTACAAGAAACATGCCTGGTGCATTACAGCCATATGGTGGGGAGACCGGTGTGCCACAGACAGAGAGTGGGAGAGACAGCGAGGAGGGTTTGAGAAGTCCAGGACCTTCGTTGCCAAAGGAAGCAGGCACGGCCATCACTGGACAGACACGAGTTCCGCCAGAGTCACTGAGTTCGGCTAGCGATAATCCAGAGCCACGAGGTTTGGCAACTCAGTCTCCACACATACACAAGGTGCGACCGGTATGTCAGATGCACAAAATAAAGGCGCAGTAAAATACACAAGGTGATGAGAATCATAAAGCACAGATATCAAGTCAGAATATCAAAATGCCAAATATTACCACCAATAAGACTACAACAACGCTCTGGCTCAGCCGGCCACCTCAACGTGGTGCCAGGGTGCAGTACTCTTTGCTAGGGATGAAGCTAAGCGCCTGCTGCCCATCCGCTGCGCGCGGAGAGGTGAAAGACGCCGAACAAACGGGTCGGAAGGGCACCAGATGGAGCCATTTGTAATGGTTGTCCGCGGAGCGGTATTTCCATCCGCTGCTGAATTCCATCAGCGCTTATCAGCGCTACGCATACCGTTTGCGTGCCGTATGTGACGCGCAACGACAAAAGCTACTGCTAAGCGGAGACATTGAGCAGCACCCAGGCTCCATAGCAGTACTCCAGATGAACGTTTTTTGCCTCACGCCGTCAAAACTCTCAACATTAATGGCGCAAGGAGCAGACATAATAGCCATTCAGGAGACTTGGAAGTCGTCGGAGCAGATCGCCAGCATGCACACTGGAGATTATGTGCTCTATGCACAGTCGCGCATCGGCAAGGGAGGCGGTGTGGCGGTGCTGGTGCGGAAAACTCTCCGCTCCAAGCGTATACCTCTCACCATCCCCCAGCATGACACCAGCCTTGAAGTGGTGGTGGTCCAGGTTGCTCTGGACCAGAACCGCGATCTTATTGTAGCGAGTGCCTATATGAGACCACCACCGCAAGTAACGCAACCCTTCAGGCGGTTAGTAAACTGCCTTCCAGCCTCGTCGCCGCTCCTGCTGTGCGGGGATTTCAACATGCATCACCCACAGTGGGAGCCATTCTTGGAGACTTCTCCAAGCGAGGTTGCTGCAGAATTTTTAGAACTGTGCACGGATGCGGGACTCACCTTGGTTAACACCCTTGGTGAGATCACGTATGCCCGTGGCACAAGAGAACGATCCTGTATCGATCTGACATGGTCAAAGCATTTGACTGTGTCGGATTGGTCAGCTTCCGTGTCGCCGCTTAGTGATCATTATATGCTGACATTCACGCTGCATCAGGCATTTAAGGATACCATACCTTCGGCACCTAAGCTTTTCTACAGGTGGGGGAAGTGCAAGTGGGATTTATTCGTCAAGGACCTCGACGCACAACTTCCGGCATACGACTATAAAAAGCAGTCCACCGGCATTAAGGCTTTCACGAGAGCGCTTATAACTTCGTATCGACGACATTGCCCCGCGGCATGCACAAGGACGGTCCCAGGCTTTGGGACGACACTCTCATGGAGGCGGAGCGGATGGCTGCCGAAAGCAAGGCCCGCTATCTACAGTTACCGACGCCCGACCGTGAGGCAGAAATGCAACGGACAAGGAGTCAATTCTTCCTCCTACTCCGAGAGCGCTTGCGCAACACGTATCCACGCCGCATCAGCAAGTTAAATCCAGGCGAGCCACTCGCATGGAAATACATTTCCGGACGAAAAAAGGCATCACTTCCATCTCCCACATCAATTTTATTAGGAGGTGGTCAGCACACTTACAAAACAGCAAGGAGAGCAGCGAATGCTCTCAATCGCATCTTTTTTCCATTTCACCCCTCTCACAAGGCAGTAAGGCCTTCCAAAGGCATCAACAGACAGAGTGCATCCTTGAACATTAATGCTTCTTCTTCTATTTTTGGGCCACAGAGCAGCAACGAGTTGATCTCTACATTTACATCAGGGGTTTTGTCACTGCCCTATTGATGCACCTTTTAATCGTACGGAACTGCTTGCTGCGCTACGTAATACGCCGTATGGCAAGGCCCCCGGACCGGATGAAGTCTGCAGTGAGGCACTTCGACATATTTCGTCAAAGGGCCTCCGATTCCTTCTTCGCTGCATTAACCGCAGCTGGACGACCGGTACGATCCCGGCTGAGTGGAGACGCGCTACCATCGTTCCACTCTTAAAACCCTGTAATTCGCCGGAACTGCTTGAGTCATATCGACCCATCAGCCTTACTTCCATTGTGAGTAAGGTTGCTGAGAAAATGGTACTGAAGAGATTGCTTTGGGTGTGGACGCCGCACCCCCACCAGTATGCATATCGTAGTGTGCGTACTACGACGATGCAACTGGCACACCTGACACACGAAGTGGAGCATAATAGAAATCATTATTTCCAAGTGAGCCTTCCCAAGAAGAGCGGTATTGGCAATCAACTCCACTACAGACCCCATCGGACTCTGCTGGTGTTGGTTGATTTCAGCAAGGCCTTTGACTCCATAGATCATCGAGTCCTCAGTCGCTTGCTGGCTAATATTCCGGGGGTGAATTGTAGAAGGTGGCTTAGAAACCTTCTATGTGGTCGCTACGCGAAGACACGAGTTGGCCACAGACACAGCGATCGGCGTCCCATGCTGCGAGGAGTTCCTCAGGGGTCCGTGCTGGGACCGTATTTGTTTTCCCTTTACGTACACCCACTTCTCAATCTGCTGAACAGCTTTGCGGGTGTCACAGCAGACATGTATGCGGACGACCTCTCTATTATCGTTAAGGGGCAGTCCCGGGAAGACGCCATTCCCACTGCCAACATGGTTCTTGGAAAGACTGCATGCGTGGATTCAGGAAAATGGCCTGGCCATTAACCCGTCAAAGTGCGAAGCCGCTTGGTTCACACTCTCCACGCACACGGAGTCAGATTATGATCGTGAAGGAAGGTGGCCCCTGGTAGTGGCTGGATGTCAAATCCCAGTCATGACCATGGGGGCATCGCGAACTACGAAGTTTCTCGGCATGGATCTCGATCCGCGACTGACGCTAAATGTGGCGGCCACCAAGCAATGCGCTGCCACTTCGCAACGGATATCGCAGCTACGCTGCATAGCGCACAAAGAGGCGGGACCATCTCCACATGACCTACGCACGTTCGTCATTGGATACGGTGCTTCCAAATTACGCTATGGCAGCGAGCTCATATGGGCAGTAGCGACGGATTCAGCGAAGAATGAGATGCAGAAGACGTACGCAACTCTGGCACGCATTGTCAGCGGAGTTCCGAGCACTGTCGACCCGGAATCCGCACTGCTGGAGGCTAATATGCCGCCGCTCCACGTCCTTTGCCTGCGCGCACGGCTCTCAATATTTGAGAACACACGCGCATGTCAGATGGACTGGATGCGGAGACCCCCGCCTGAGCCACCGCCTCGCGCCGGTTTCCGCATGTCGCCATTATCTCGGGACGAGCTATATGCCTTCGTAGACGCATACACAAAGGACTATGGCATCACCGAGAGCTCACCACGCGAAGAGCGGTTCTTTCGCGGCTCCATTCCTCCCTGGTTTGCGGCCTCCGCACACCGGGTCACCATCGGTGTGGAACTTCCGATAGACCTCTCAATAACTGACGAAGAGGAGCTGATAAGGGAAAAGCGCAGAGTCAGCGAAGAGGCTCTGGCGCTGCACAGCCATCGTTCGTGGATACTTGCGACCGGTGGCGGTGTCGACGTTCCCAAGTCAGCCGGGGTTGGAATACTGCTCTCATCCCTCAATTCATCGGAGATAATAGAAAAGGCCAGCATAAACTGCGGTACACGCCCATGCAGCTACAGGACGGAATCCCGTGCGCTGCTTCTAGCCCTAGAGAAGCTGATGATTCCTCGTATCCGACACAGGCGTAAAACCCTGCTTGTGGTTACGGACAGTCAGTCTCTTCTAGCGGCTCTAAGTAAGGGCCCGCTCAGTCAGACCGACTGGACGGAAAATCAGATCTGGCAGCGTCTCTTGACACTGACGCGTGCTGGCTGGTCCGTGCACCTGCAGTTTTGTTACGGACATTGCGGAGTACATGCTAACGAGCCTGCAGATCAGTATGCGACGCAGACTATGGAAAGTGGACAATACACGGAGCATGGAATCGCACATCTATGGCATACGGATCTGCCGACATGTTTTACTACCCAGCTCACCAACAAGTGGCGTAGTACCCTTCGTCAAGACACTCATCGCTACTTGCTTTGCGGCACAAGGCCATCAGATCTCAGCGGTAAGGACCTGATCACTCAGGAAGTTCTCCACCGTCAGGAACTGGTTCACCTCGCAAGGGCAAGGTGCGGGGAATCTGAGCTCTAGGGCCGACTATACTGGGCCGTGAGAGATTGCACGAACCAATGCCGATTCTGCAACATCTCACCGGAACAGTCTGCATATATGCGCTCTAACAACGATCCAAATGCACCGGGGACGGACACTGTTCCCCCGACGGCGAGGGAGGATGACGTCTCTCCAGTAAGGGGACGGACCGTCACACGCCGTCGGAAGGAGAAATGTCCGCACTGTGATTCTACATTGACGGGATTCTCGGGTCTCGTCAGTCACTGTCGGTCATTTCATCCGGAACATCCTCCACCGCTTCCCGAGCTCAAATGTGATTTCTGTGACATGGTTTTCCCCACACGGAGAAGCACCGCACAGCACAGAATTCGCCGCGCACACAACCCAGACGCCACACGGCATCGGAACAGCAGTGCCAGGAGGCGATCTCTGCTGCCGCAGGATCAGCCAGCTTCCACAAGCACGCCAATCGGCCCGCAGGAAACCTTGCACCATCTGCTTCTAGAATGTCCAGGCACCTTGGCTGTGCGTCAACGGCTGGGCATTGAACAGGACCTTCGCCTCGGAAAGTTCTCTCAATGGCAGTTGCTTCATAGCAGGAAACTTTTGTCGTTGCTCGACCACCTCTTCGGCACTCAGATGGCATTGTATAGCTAGACGCGCTGATAAGAGTAGAAAAAAAATATAATGACATCGTGACGTCCAATACCACCGATGTGTACGGGCGATGGGACTGCATCCATGGTCCTCGAGCACACGCCCCCGCCACTAAGGAGCGCACAAACAGCGGTGCGTGCAGCAGCGCCACACAGATCACATCTTCTTTAAACAAGAAGATCTAAGCGAGCAGAGTAATCTTGTTCGAAGGTGACATGTCGTTGCCGACGGTGAGCAGTGGCGAGCGTATCACCTCGTGTGTGGAAACACCACTGCTGCTTCTGCTTTTGGGACTGTGCGTGGTTGTGGCAGTGTTCTGAGCCACGGAGTGTGGAGTTGCGACTTCTCACGGAGAATATGTGCCGCGTTCCCTGCTGGCTTTCTTTTTTTTGTGTTCTTTTTAATGTTGTTTAATGGAACAATGGGAGTACCTTTTTCTTTTGTTTTACTTAATGGTCATTTGCTGCGCACCGTCATGAGCGAATTGTTTTCCCTCTTGATTGCTTCTGTTGCCTACACGCGGTACAGGCCCCACGGCTGTGCGCTCCACGGAGGACACAAAAGGAGGAGTGGAGAGACAGGCCGGATGCCGCATGAAATGTGTGGGATGTTGTGTGGGCTTGTGGAACAGTAACATTTTTTTCCTTGTGCAGGCACTGTACGCATGTACATATAAACACAGTCCTGCCTTGCTGCATGGCGTATGAAATGATGATTCTGCTGAAGTGTATTTTTTTTTTTGAGGAGGAGACTCCTGTTGGGCACTCAACTACTCTTTTTGTTTTGGTATTGCTTTTTTACTTCTGGTGTGCAGGTCAGTGTGCGTTCTTCTGCAGGGCTGCTGCCGTTGTTGGCTGTGCGTGTTACTTTGTGATTTTTCTCTTCTTTTTGCTTTCACTCTGCGTTGACGGGGAGTTAGTTTGTGCTGAAGGCTGCACGCAAGTGACAGGAGTGATGGCGATGATGATGACTGGCCGTGTGCTGCTGGTGTGTGCCCTCTGCGTGCTGTGGTGCGGTGCCGGCGGGATTCATGCGAGGAACCCCGACAACAATTCACTGGGCGGCTACATGGCGTCGAGAGGGTTTGGAAGGAATAAGTCGTTTTTGTCAAACGGATCTATTAAAAACTTATCCACACCGCTTTTGCTGTCAGCATCGTTTATCTCGGCTATGCAAGCCGAAGCTCATGAAGAAGTTCCTTCTGCAGGGGTTACTGATTCACCTTTAAGTGGAGGCACGGGTCTTAGTCCTGCTTTTTCCGGTCCTGATACTGCTATTGCCCGTCCCACTGTTCCCGGTCATGTTCCTGGTGCTGCTATTCCTGTTGCTGATTTTTCCGCTCGTGTTCCTGCGTTTTCCGGTCTTGGTTCTGCTGGTCCTGTTCATGGCCCTGTTTCTGGTGCTGATGCTATTCCAGTTGCTGCTGTTCATGGTCACGGTGCTGGTCCCGGTCATGGTGCTGCTGCTTTTTCCGGTCTTGGTGCTGCTGGTCCTGGTGCTATTCCTGGTCCTGCTCCTGTTCGTGGTCCTACTTTTTCTGTTCCTGATGCTAATATTTTTGGTGCTCCCGTTCCCGGTAATGGCCCTGCTGCTATTCCTGGTGCTCCTGTTTCCGGTCATGTTCCTGGTGCTATTCCTGGTGCTCCCGTTCCCGGTAATGGCCCTGCTGCTATTCCTGGTGCTCCTGTTTCCGGTCATGTTCCTGGTGCTATTCCTGGTGCTCCCGTTCCCGGTAATGGCCCTGCTGCTATTCCTGGTGCTCCTGTTTCCAGTCATGGTCCCGGTGCTGCTGCTTTTTCCGGTCTTGGTGCTGCTATTCATGGTGCTGCTGATCCCGGTGCTGCCATTCATGGTGCTATTCCTGGCCCTGGTTCTGTTCGTGGTGCTGCTGTTCATGTTCCTGTTGGTCCCGATCATGGTCCTGCTCTTTCCGGTCTTGTTCCTGCTGTTCCCGGTGCTGGGCATTCGGTTGGTGGTGGAAGTGAACCTCCGGACTCTCGCTCTGTCGTTATTTCCTCAAGTCAAGGTGGCAATGGAAAAACAGCCCCGGTCAGTGTTTCATCCGATGAGCAGATTGCATCCCCAGAGGAAGTTTTGCCACAAAAAGAAACGGGGAGTCAGGGCACCTCTTCGCCCGAAGGACAGCCAACCGTGTCATCCAACACTGAAAAGCAAAGAAACAATTCTGCCTCAGCAGGGGGTCACAGTCTTGGCCACGACGCCGCGGGAGATGAACTCCAAGACTCTTTGGAAGAACAACAGAAAAATGACCATTCACAAACGAACGAGACAAAAAAATCATCAGGGGACCAAATTACAGAATCCCAACGCAGTGGAGGAGCACTCTCGAAAGTATCCAACACAACAACGCATGGGATAAAAACTCAACTACCAAAGACAAATTCAGCAAATGAGAAGAACTACAGTCAAAACACGGATGCATCCCACACCACCTCCCCTCTTTTGCTTCTTGTTGTTGTTGCGTGTGCGGCGGCGGTGGTGGCCGCGTGAGAGTGAGGGAGAGAGAGCCGTGCACCGCCCGCACACACACTCATCCTTCTCTCTCTGTGTGTGTGTCCCCTTGCATGGACTCTCGCCCTCACCTCACCCCACGAGGCACACACATAATGTGCCCATTGTATATATGCATGCACACCCATGCAGGCCGTTGGTGCTCTCTTTTGCACGACACGCACCGCTGCCGTCCTGCCTGGCTGCATGGGCGAAGCACCGTAACTGTTTCTGTTTTTTTTCTCCTCTTATGATTGTTTTAATTTTTTTAAATTTTTCTTTGCTGTTTGCTTTAAAATATTTTGAACTTTTTTTTTCTCTGGTTTTGCGAGTGTTTTTGTTTAATTTCTTTTTTTTTGTGCGTTGTTTACTTTTTATTGTTTTTTATCTCATTTTCTTCACTCCTCCATTTTTTTTTTGCTTTTGGGGCAATCACTGTGGACGTGTTTTCTTTTCTACTCTTCCCTCTTTAATTGTTTGTTGCTGCACTCTTCCTGCGAGGGGTGCCATGTGTTTCCCGCCCAACTGCTCCACTCGCACACCACCGACACGCTCATGACGACGGCCCTGTGCGCCTCGCCTGCTGCACGCATGAGGAGGGGCCGCGACGAACGGCGCGCTGCGGGAGCCGTGACGTGTGGGCGTGCGACGAGGGCCTGTGGGCGGAGCACACATTTCTTCCCTCTTGTTTTGTTTTCTTGCGGCCAGGGCGGGCAGACACCCGCAGCGCCACACACACAGCCACACCCTGCCGCCGTGTTTTTCTTTCGTTTTGTTTTGTTTTTGTTTTGCGTGCTTGCTGCCACCGTGCGTGATTGTTGAGGTTGTGTCCGTACCGCATTTGTCGCTGCCATCCAGCTGTGCCTCTTGCCGTCCTGATGTGCCTTCCTGATGTGCCTTCCTGTGCTCTTCTTTTTGGCTTCTCCAACAGACACCCACACGCATAAGTAGTTGCACAGTGCTCTGCAAGAATGTTTTTGGTAACGAGGGGCGTGGGCTTCGGCAGCGGCTGTTGGTGCTGCGGAGAGGGACGAGATGCCGAGGAACAAGAGGGCGAACCTGCTGGACGCGACTACGATGGCGGATGAAAGCTGTTTCGTTGCCTTTGCTTCGTACATTGCTAAGAAGTGCGGCGTGTCGCCGCCTGACGGGATGCCTGCACTCGGCACACCTCGAGGCATTGTTTTGTTTCATTCAGTGTGATGCCACAATCATCAATGCAGCACCTTCCCTCACCGGCTCTGAGTGTGACAATACGAATGACGGCAAAGAGAGCGATGAGTATTATGGTGACGGTTTGCACCGAGAGGCGGATTATTTGCGTGTCTTGGTGCTCGAATCCCAGGAGGGTTTGGCTGCCGTCCCCACAATTCCCGGCCTTGCGGAACCGTTGGCTTTCGCGCTGTCACCCGCCGTCATTAGTGCCCCATGCGTTGAGGCTGATCCATTTGCCGTGGAGTTCACGCAGCAGCTCTCGAGTGTTTGTGCTGCTGATCCCGCGTTGGCCCTTTCGCATGTATCTCAGCGTTGCCGGGCGTGTGATTTGTTGTGCGTTGTCCAGGCCGCTGCCTCCAGTTTTCTTTTGTGCCCAATAAGAAACACTTTGCGTTGCGGTGGGTATTTATTTGCGTGGCCGTCGACGCACGTGACGATGCTCAACGGGTGTGTCTTTTGCTTGACTGGCACGAGGGAGACTTCGGTGTGTGCCGACAGCACCGCGAAGGTCTTCGTCGACGGGTCGAGGCGAAAATAAGGGAGGTCTGTCCGCTGCATCTCTCAAGGCAGCTGCGGGGCACTCCGAGCGCACAGAGTGAATGGACGGATGCCGCGCAGCTGGGGAGACCAGTTGTCTTCTCCGCCCTTCGTTGCCGGGGGAATCGAGAATCCACAGCGCCACTGTCAGCCGCATTTTACTGCTGGGGATCGACTGTGCTGAAGTTGCCCGTCTAATGTGAATCGCAGCGTCAGTGCAGGAAGACGCTTTCACGCATTGCGAGTAGCTGCTCCAGCCTCGAGCTCATCAATATTAACAGCGGGGAGCAATGCATCCTGGTGGCCGGTGACGTTCAGACGAGTGTGTTTCACTTCACCCGCCTCTTATTTGTGGGGGACACTGCGCATCGACCCTCTCCAACAGTCCCACCACCTTCACTTTCCCCGCCGCTTGCTGACCTCTGCTGACGGTACAGTTGTTTGGCTCCGCCAATAATGCACTCGTGAAAAGTCCTCTCCGCACGCTGCGGGATTATTGCCGTGGAGGCGCTGATGGCATATGGTGCGGGTGTGGCGTCGACGGAGTCATCCACGCATTGTTTTAGAAGCATGACTTTGAGTCGTGTCAGTCATGCCGTGTTTCCCTTTTTTCTTGCTGGGCGTCTTGTGGGTGTGTTTGAGCCCTTTAGGAGCTTGTGCAGAGAATGATCGCGGGAGAGCCGGCTGCCTTAATGAATGTATATATAAATATACCCTGACAAAACGAATATACACTTCTTTACGACACTTTTCTGCCGTATGAGTTTTGGGAGGCCACGACTTTAGGGAGCCGACAGCGGCCGGATAATTTTTATTTTTATTTTTACCATCGCACCCGCCCCCTTTTGGTTCCACCACGCGGCGGGGTCTTGTGGCTGCAGGACCCCAAAAGTCTGCCACGTCGTAAGTAATACATAAATACATGTATCCCATCCGAATAGAGTGAGCGGGCCACGATTGTGGCTGACGGATGGTATATAAACATACAGTCACCCGGTGTTAAGCCTTTGAGGGTGTGGTGAATCCACTCTTATTCCGTTGGTCCCTCACTTATTTCTAACGTGTTTGGTTTCTATTATCGAGAAACTCAGGATTCGGCCAGCGGCCCAGAAGGTTATTCTTTATTGCAGCACTTTACCAGCGAAAGGCAGGAACAACACAAACCGAATTATTGGCTGCACCAACACAAGAAACATTCACAGGTGGGAAAAACATAATTGTGCACCCTGCAGGAATTCCCGACACACGACCCAGGCATGAATGGTTACCCTCCGCAAAAACAACATATACGGACATCTGCCAACATTCAAAAAGAAATACGAATAAATGGTTTCCTGCACTCTTCCATTCCTTGCGCTTATTTTTGCGTGTGCTGCTGCGGTGGTGGTTCCCGGGCCTGCATGAAGTGGTGTGTGCTGAATATGAACGAAGGCCGAAGGCAACAGAATTGTTTTTGTGATGAATATTGGCTGCGATTCCCGTGGACCAACAATTCACGTGGTTGACGGGGATCTTCTTTTTAATTGTTACTTTGCTTTTGTGTTGCTGTGTGCGCTGCACCTCCTCTTGTGTGTGTGCGTACTCTCCGTGAGGGGTGCCGACACGACGGACCGCTCTCGCCGTATGTGCATGCGGTGGAGCCTTGTGTGCCGCTCCTGTTTGCTTCTCCCTCTTCCATCTGTGTGTTGGTGTTGCGGCAGGGCTGTGTGTGTGTGCCTGCTGCCGTGGATTGGAGTGTGTGTCGTGCGTGGTGTGTGGCGTACGGTGCATGCCTGGCTGCTGCCCTCTCCTCATGTGGTGTGCCCTCTGTGTGTGTCTGCCGCACCTCTCGTCTCCCCTGTTGCTCTCCATTTTCCTCACTGTGCAGATCAGCTCCACACCACTGAGCGACCACACTCACAATTATGACGACGTGCCGTCTGCTGTGCGCCCTGTTGGTGCTTGCCCTGTGCTGCTGCCCGTCCGTGTGTGCGGAAGAGTCTACTGAGCATACTGAAGTTAAAGCTCCTGTCGCCACCAGTCCACAGTCCCCTTCATCGGTGACACTAACACAGGGAAAAGGTCAGTCAGGGTTGTTAGGTAATGGGTCCGGTGCGGACCAGGGAAGAAATGCCGGAGCGGGACCAAGTTCGACCGGTGTTTTACCGCAATCAAAAGACGCGAAGAGTGCGGTACAGATAAAAGATGGTTACAATACGACAGGGTCACAAAATAGCAGGAGTACACCCGCAGAAGAAGCAAATCAGGAAGCCGAAGATCCTGCCGAGACGACCACGACGACGACTACAACACATGCACCAACAACGATAACAACCACTACAACAAAGGCACCAATTACTACGACTACAGAGGCGCCAACTACGACTACAGAGGCGCCAACTACGACCACAGAGGCGCCAACCACGACGACCACCCGCGCACCGTCACGTCTTCGGGAAGTCGACGGCAGCCTCAGCAGCTCTGCGTGGGTGTGTGCCCCGCTGCTGCTCGCCGCATCCGCGCTGGCGTACACCACTCTGGGCTGAAGAGGTGTGTGCGGGCTGTGCGTGCCAGCACTCAACCACGGGAATTTGTGCGCTTCTACTGTGGTCCGAAGTATAAAGTGAGAGTAATTATGATGATTCTGTTTTGCTTTGTTTTTGCCTGCTGTGTGCTTCTCTTTACTTCCCACATCCGTCTCATTAAACGCATCACAGACAAACTTGTATGCACGCCACGCATACAACTGCTTGCGTGGACCCACTGTTGGTGATGGATGCATGCACACTGGAGCCATTTAAGTGCAGGGTTCTGTTTTTGTGTTTTTACATTTTTTAGTTTCTTGCTGCTTGTTTACTTTTGTTTTGATTTTCCTTGTTGTGCTTTTTTTAATTATATTTTTGCATGGCGTTGTGCGCTTTTTGCACTTTATTGGTTGAATATTTCTTACGAAATGTGTACTGCTGCTGGTGTTTTTTACTGTTCTTTTTCTTGTGTGCGTCCTTCTATTTATTCTTGCTTTGCGCTGACGTGTTGTTAGTTTGTGCTGAAGGCTGCACGCAAGTGACAGGAGTGATGGCGATGATGGCTGGCCGTGTGCTGCTGGTGTGTGCCCTCTGCGTGCTGTGGTGCGGTGCGGTGTTTGGACGCGCGATGGAGGATTACTGCAGTGAGGGTGGAGGGAACGGTTTGAGGCACACGAGTAATGGTGGAGATGACGGCGTGTCTGTAAAGGCGGACTGCGGGTTGTTATCCACTCGAATGGCATTAATAAAGGCGGTTGATGCTGCGGAAGGTGAGCAAGAAATGAATGTTACAGCCCCACTGGAGAATTTGAAGGATAACAAATTGGGAAATAATACGAAGGGCAGTGGGGTGGCTGGTTTAGAAGGAAATGACGGTGTCGCAGGTCAACCACCAACAAAAAAACCGCTGAATCTCGGACGATCAGGTGCAGGGGAACAGGAGGGGATGTCGAGACCGGTAGATGCAAATGATGGAAAACGTACTAGCCATACACACAATCAAAGTGTACGTGATCCAGAAGAACTAAAAGCTGTTGAATCCTCTTCTTCTTCTGGCAGCCCTGGCACTGAGGGTATTAAAATACACAAATTGGAGAATACTTCCGAGAGAAATGAATCCTACAAAGAGGCACCGACGGAAGAAAACAATCTCTTCAGTAAATATGACTGTACTGAATTGGTGCTGAAAGAAGAACCAGAAAAAACAGGAGACAAAAAAAACGCAAGTCATGAGACACCAACAGAGACACGTGGAAGTCCAGCCAACGACACGGAAATACAAACGGCAACACCACCGCCACCACCAGCAACAATGAATGGACAGTCCAGCACTGTGAATTTACGGCCCATACAACTGCTACAATACGTCCAAGACGAAAATGCAGAATCAAGGCCACCATCACCCACGGCAAACGGTGATGCCGCCAATAATGAAACTGACAATAGCACTGACGAGCGCATCCGGAACAATGACCCAGCAGCTGATGATGCAGGGGCAGCAGAGGAAAAACAAAATTAAAATAAAGAAGCCAATCCAGAGAAACACCAGTGACGGCCACAGCCATGAAAACTACAACGGCGACGACTGGCGACAGTGACAGCAGCACCGCGGTCTCCCACACCACCTCCTCTCTTTTGCTTCATCTTCTTGTTGTTGCGTGTGCGGCTGCTGCTGCGGTGGTGGCCGCGTGAGAGTGAGGGAGAGAGAGCCGTGCACCGCCCGCACACACACTCTTCCTTCTCTCTCTGTGTGTGTGTCCCCTTGCATGGACTCTCGCCCTCACCTCACCCCACGAGGCACACACATAATGTGCCCATTGTATATATGCATGCACACCCATGCAGGCCCGTTGGTGCTCTCTTTTGCACGACACGCACCGCTGCCGTCCTGCCTGGCTGCATGGGCGGAGCACCGTAACTGTTTCTGTTTTGTTTTTATTGCCTTGAGTGGGCGACCTCTCTCTCTCTCCCTCTGTGTGTGTGTTTTGCTTTACGGGAGCAATGAGAGTGTGTGTGCGCTGGTCGTCCCACGCTTCGGCTTTTTGTTTTGTTTTTCTTTTTGTTTTGTGGTTGAGAGTCCCCATTCCGCGGCTGCGTGTGTGTGTGTGGGACGATGATATGAGTAATTTGCGTGTGTGCTATCTGCCTCTCTCTGCCGTTGCGTTCTTCAGACTATTTCGTGCCGCACATCTGCTTCGCAAGCATAGGCGCTGACAAACATACACATGCCATTTTTCACACAATTTATTGTGGTGGCTCTTGCGGGGAGGGAGGGCGTGAGCTCGCCGTGCGTCCCTTGGACTTGCTGCGGTTGTGGTGTTGGCGACGTGCAGCAGTTGACTGATGTGGTGTGGCATTAAGGGTGTCTGGGATAAGTGCGTATGGATTCTTGCCTGGCAGCTGCACTTGCCGACGTGTTTCTCCAGCCGTGGATTTGCCGACGGAGGATTCTCCGGCTGTGCGTGGCGATGTGCGATGGATGGTGCGGTGAGAGACAACAGTAAAGCGACTGGCGGCAGTACATGTGGGCGTTGCTCGGTGTGTGCTGACGCGTGGCAGAAGCACCCGCCGTGGCTTTTACTGCTGGCGGCAGTTGTTGTGTGTTCCCGGTGCACTGTTTTTCCTTCTCTTTCCGTGTGTCTGTGCGCGTGAGTTGTTGTTGTTTGGAGTGACTGTGGTGGGGATGATGGTGCCACTCACTGTGGATGGCGGTGCTTATTCTTTCACCCATATTTTATTATCCTGTTTTTATTTCTTTCACTCTCTTACGAAGTAAGGCTAAACGCTAATCGCTACTGTGAAATTGTAAGGCGCTGAAAGGACCAACAACACACACACCACCCACACACATTTGTATGCTCTCACTTGTTGCTGCTGTCAAGGCACCCCGCACACAAAACCGTCGCCGCGTGGCCGGATCCAGCGGAAGGAGGAGGGAAGGAGGAGAGAGTGAGCGGCAGAGGCCCAACATGTCGCGGCATCTCTTCTACTCTGCGGTGCTGCTCCTTCTCTTCGTGATGATGTGCTGCAACGCTGGTGGAGCTGCGCAAGCTGATGTACGGGCGCCAGGCCCAGGATCTTCACCGGAAAATCATTTTGTTTGGAGAAATAAGAAAGAAGAAGAAAAAGTGGGTTCGCTCTATGCTCCCAGTCTTCTTGATGTGAATGGTAAAGTGTTTGCCGTTGCCGAGGCGCAGTGCACGGGAAAAAATGGTGCTGGCGAAGGCAGTTTTACTGGGATTGCCTCGGGGCTCCTGACGTTGGATAAGAAGCAAACAAAGGAGGAGTTGGATGCGAGTAAAGTGAAGACACAAGTACTGGAGGAATGTCCATCCGATAAAGAGGAATGCGCCTCCCAACCAGAGCACCATGCTGTTTCCCAAAGCGAAACGAAAGTACATGTGAGCCGGCCAACAACAGTTGTGAAGGAAAATGATGTTTACATGCTTGTTGGGAAATACAGTCCTACAGCCGTTGTGGGTGCTCCGAATAATGATGCCGAGGACTGCGGACTTTTGCTGGTGAAAGGAAAGTTTGGTGGTGGGAGCAGTGACAGTGTTATTTGGGGAGATACCTCTGGCGTCCCGTGCGTTTCTACTGTTGAAAAAGAAAAAGTAGCTTTGACACGACTGATTGGCGGCGGTGGATCGGGTATTAAGATGCATGATGATACGCTTGTGTTCCCGGTGCAAGACGTGAAGAAGGAGGGTGGGAAGGCCGTTTCGCTGATCATGTACTCCTTGGATGCTGCAAATTGGAAGCTGTCAAACGGGATTCTTGACGGTGGCTGCAGTGATCCCTCCGTCGTGGAGTGGGAGGACAAAAAACTCATGATGATGACTGCGTGTGATGATGGCCGCCGCAGGGTGTACGAGTCCGGTGACAAGGGGGAGTCGTGGACGGAGGCACTCGGGACACTCTCGCGCGTGTGGGGCAACAAAAAGGGTGAAGGTGGCGTTAGAAGCGGGTTCATCACAGCGACGATTGATGGTGTTGAAGATAAGAGAAATGTGATGCTCGTCACTCTGCCGGTGTATCCCGAGGAGGCTGATAAAAAAGAAAAAGGTGAACTCCATCTTTGGCTGACGGACAATACACACATTGTTGATATTGGGCCGGTATCCGGTGAAGATGACGCTGCCGCCAGCTCCCTGCTGTACAGAAGTGGTAAAGATGGTGATAATGAGGAGGAGTTGATTGCACTGTACGAGAAGAAGAAGGGCGGTGATGATAAACCATCACCCGGTATGGTCTCAGTGCTTCTGACTGAGCAGCTGCAGCTTGTGAAGGAGGTGCTGGCGACGTGGAAGAAAGTGGACGAACGTGTCTCCAAGCTGTGCCCTTCTAAAAGTGCTGAGAGTGCCTCACCTGAAAATGCCTGCAATACTGTTAAGATCACGGATGGGCTGGTTGGCTTTTTGTCCGACAACTTCTCTAATGACACATGGAGGGACGAGTACCTCGGGGTGAACGCCACAGTAAAAAATAAAGATGGTGGGGAGACAGAGAATACAAGGGAGACAGGGGCAACAAAGACTTCCGATGGTGTGAAGTTCCACGGGGCGTGGGCGGAGTGGCCTGTTGGCAGTCAAGGGGAGAATCAGCTGTATCACTTTGCGAACTACAACTTCACTCTTGTGGCGACGGTGTCTATCTACGGTGTGCCAGCGGGAGATACCCCCATTCCTTTGATTGGTGTGAAGCTGAATGACAGCGGGAAGACTGTACTCCTGGGGCTGTCATACAACGGCGGAGGTAAGTGGGAATTGTCTTGCGGTGGAGGAACGCTTAAGGAGCTTAGCAGCGCTTTGGAGCCAGGGAAAACATGCCAATTGGCCATTGTACTAAAGAACGGCAGCCAAGGCTCCGCGTACGTTGATGGTCAGCCTGTGTTGGGAGATGCAGAATGTGATTTGAAAAATACGGAAGATAACAAGATCTCCCACTTCTACATTGGAGGGGATGAAGGTGCAAAAGGCGACTCAGAGGTCCAAGACGTGTCTGTGACCGTGACGAACGTCCTGCTGTACAACCGCCCGTTGAACGACAGTGAGATTGCTGGGCTCACCACAAAACCTTCTATTCCAAAAACAAGAGGTACAAAAACAGTGGATGGGGATACTCCTCCTCCAGAGGCAATTAAACAAGCTACGCCGGAAGCCGAAACTCCGTCTGGTCCTGGTGGGCAACAGCAAACTGAAAAGGATCCGTTGAGGACAAGTGAAAATGCGGGGAGTGGCGTTTTATCCACGTCAGCGGCGTCCAGTGTCACGAATTCCCCAGCAGCCAAAGAGTCCGAAAACCACTCAGCGTCGGGAACATCTCCCGAAGGACATTCGAATGTGGATGTTGATTCTTCGTCCGAGGGAGTTCAAACGGTGGATGCCGAAGCTGGAGACAAGGTGCAGGGAGATGGAACACAACAACCGTCAGCGGGCACTCCCGCCACAGCAGATACAAATGCCCCTACCGCTGAAACCATGGCGCCAGATGGAACCGCAGTGGCAGCTGAGGTGGGGAGGCACTCTGGTGAGAATGGGGAAACGGTGGGAGGGACGGATGGGCAGAAAAGGGAGGACGAAGTAAATGCTGCGGCACTCAGCAGCAGTCTCGGAAATATTTCGCATGGGAATAACAGCGATGGCGGCACTGCGCGTGGGAGCGGACTGCTGCCGCTGCTTCTTCTGTTGGGACTGTGGGGGTTTGCGGCTCTGTGAGGCGTGACTGGCTGCCGCGTGGGACAATTGCGACCTCCCCAGCACCGATACACACACTCCTGGCAATGAATTTATCTTCTCAAATAACTTTTACTTTTTCCCTGTTTGCTTTTGCTGTGCGTTTTTATATCCCCATTTCTTCTCTTCCCTCTTTAATTGTTTGTTGCTTCACTCTTCCTGCGAGGGGTGCCGTGTGTTTCCGCCCAACTGCTCCACTCGCACACCCACCGACACGCTCATGACGACGGCCCTGTGCGCCTCGCCTGCTGCACGCATGAGGAGGGGCCGCGACGAACGGCGCGCTGAGGGAGCCGTGACGTGTGGGCGTGCGACGAGGGCCTGTGGGGCGGAGCACACATTTCTTCCCTCTTGTTTTGTTTTCTTTGCGGCCAGGGCTGGCAGACACCCGCAGCGCCACACACACACAGCCACACCCTGCCGCCGTGTTTTTCTTTAAGGATTTGTTTTGCTTTGCGTGTTTATTTCATGCGGTGGCGCACCCTTCGGTGTCGGCCTCGTGAGCATTTCTCTCCCCTCCGATGATTTCTTTTTCTTTTGCTGCGCTCACTCCCCCGATGGAGTGACGCGACTGCCGTCATGTCTGCGTGCTTCTCTCAGTCCCACACACACGAGTGACTGTGATCTGCGGGCCGCACTCACGCGCCGATGAGAGGGCTGAGGGGAGCAGCAACACGCAGATGACCCCATGAAATATAAACGATGTGCGGACACACGGAGGGTCGGACGGTCGAAGCACACGCAACCATCTTTTTAATTTTCTTTTGCGGGCAAAATACATACAGACAGTTTGGTGTGGCCACACGGCAGCCAGGCGATCTTTTTATTATTTTAAATTTGTGTGGAGCAGTAATGGACGATTTCTTTTCATTTATAATTATTTTGTGTGATGGGGTTTACATAAGACGAAGGGGGACGTTTTTTGTTTTCAATAAATATTGTGTGAATTGCCGCTGCTTGGGCTGCAGTGCAGTCATGAGTTTGAGCGGTCTTCTTGTTGTTGTTTCCGTTATGCGTCTCCGCTGCACATTTTTGTGCGTCCCTCCACATACTCTGCTCCCTCTTTTCTACTTCCTTGCTTTGTGTTGCTGCAGGCACACACAACCACACACACGATGCACATTGCAGTGGATTTGGATGCACCTTTTGTAGTGCATGCTGGCAGTTGCGTGTGGCGGCTGTTGTCTTCTTCCGTGGCCATGAGGAGAGAGGGACCGCACCCCGATGAGGATGGCCTCGTAGTTATCTAGCAGCTCAGAACTTTAGGTCGTTCTCCCTTCAGGATTGCCCTTGCTGCTTGACTGGCGCAGCACCGACCCGGCATCGTTCTTCTGCATGAGTGCAGGCACCAGAGTGCCAGCGACGAGGTTCATTGGCTGCAGTGACTTCCACCAGGCCTGCAGTGGGCGTGCCGCTGGCGTGGTCCTCGTGGTGCGCCATACCTTTCCGTGCGAGTGCCTGTCTCTGCTGGAACCAACTGCCTGGAGACCACCGCCCTCCGCGTGTGCCCACCGGCCAGCCCCAGCATGTGCGTGGTGAACCTCTGCAGCCTTCCTTCAGTAATTGCCCACGTTTCACACTCTGCGAGCATCATTCGTCGCCTTGGTCCTGCAGCGCCTATTGCGGTTGACCTGAATTCACACCATGAGCTCCGGGACGGTTGCTCACCATCCACGACGGCAGGAGAGGACCTCGCCGCCACCCCAAGCGGCATGGACTCTGAGCTGTCCGACGATCCGGCACAGGCAACGCGGATTAGCGACCGCTGCATCTCGCTTCCCAATTTGAATGCGCAACGCGTACTGCATGTTTTCCACTGGACGTCCACCCGCTTACATGGACTCGGACCACCATCTGCCATCCCACACTGCAGGGACGGAGGACGGCATCCCGCGACAGGCAGGCATGCTGCCACGACGGAAACATGTCGTCTTTGTCCTGCGTGATGCTGACTGGAATGCTTCCACCTCGGCGTGTGAAACACCTCTGGCTACTGTAATCACATGGTTGGAAATGCACTGAGGCACCGCACGAGTGGCAGCCGTGACAGACCACAGGAATCACGACGGACGGAATGGAGCAGGCCGAGTGTGTTGCAGCGGCAGCCTGCCCCGTGCTGAAGTGCTCCGCAAATGGGAGGACCGCAATCATGCCCTTCGCGGTGTTTTCTCCATGCTGCCAGAGGCCCGTGCGAAACAGCTTGTTTTCTTGTGGAGCCCAGGCCTGTGATTCTCCGAGGCATGGAGGCACTATGTCCCTGCCCTCTGGGATCGGCTGTGCTGCGGTGCTGCTGGGACCGCGTCTGTGCTCTGCCTCCGCCGTAACCTCTTCCTGACTTGAATACCGCCACTCCTTGCCGAGCAGCAAGCGGCTGATGGACGTCCTCCTGCCCACTCCTCGGCTGACCGGCACGCGCCCTGCAGATCACAAGCAACCCATTATGTCGGTGGTGCCGCCCTCTCACACTGAAGAGGCAGGACCGCCTCGACCTCCTCCGGAACCTCCACCTGGCGTGTCCACGGCACCTCCTCGTAGAACGACGAGCAGCAGATCAACGTCGCCCTGCCCAAGCTGCAGCAGCGTCTTCTCGTCCGTCCACAATATGAAGGCACACGCCCGACGCACTAACTCTGAAACTCCAATCGTTGCAGAAGGCCTCACATGTGGATTCTGCGACAGATCCACGGTCTTCCCAACAGGTGCCTCACGCGCAGGTCGCTACCGAAAATGTCAAGCGTATCAACGAGCAAAAAACGGACAACGCACCTCTGCAGGCTCCAATGACAGCCGTAGCCCTTCAGCCACTCCTCTGCTGCAATCCCCACCAGCCGCTGAGCCCCCGACAATCCACGGGGAGCCCCGCCGCACACGCTGTGGGAATGCCCCCGTCCTCGACAACTGAGCATCCAACTATTTGGGAACACACCCTTTCGCACGACAGCATCGTTCAAGAAGGAAAAACTGGCCACATCGCTACGGACAGCCCGCAGGCCATTAGCGAACGGTGGCTGCAAAGTATAATGAAACAAATACTTCCCTTTTCTCAGCATAGAAAAACGTCGCCTTCACACTCGCAATTGCCACCAATGAATTCATTGCGCAATACCGCTCTGAGCTGCAATGCTTCCTGGCATCATCCAGGTCCCTTGTCGACACGTTCATGCGGATGGGCGCCCATCCATTCCTCCCAATGACGGTGCATGTCTGCGACGCACCCTCAGATCCAAAAGGCACGTCCCTCACCACAGCCGGGATCGACTTTGCCCTGTGGGCACGCATCGCCTTGTCCGAGGGGCAGGAGTACGTCAGGCTGGCAGCAAGGCACCCGCCGGCACAAAACATCACAACCAGAAGCACCAGCAGCACCGCAGACCGTGAGGCGACGTGGATCAACTGAAACATGTTGTACGTAACAGAAAATACTTCATGGTTTGAAAAGAATAACAAACACTGACAATATCTCAAAGGGAAAACAAATGAAATACAAGAAATTAGGCGTCCGCAGTCAAAGCAAACTGCCAATGATCGAATAAAAAGTGTAATGGGTGTACTCAACCACAACACAAGTAAAACAAAAAGCCGAAGCGTGGGACGACCAGCGCACACACTCTCATTGCTCCCGTAAAGCAAAACACACACACAGAGGGAGAGAGAGAGGTCGCCCACTCAATGCAATAAAAACAAAACAGAAACAGTTACGGTGCTCCGCCCATGCAGCCAGGCAGGACGGCAGCGGTGCGTGTCGTGCAAAAGAGAGCACCAACGGGCCTGCATGGGTGTGCATGCATATATACAATGGGCACATTATGTGTGTGCCTCGTGGGGTGAGGTGAGGGCGAGAGTCCATGCAAGGGGACACACACACAGAGAGAGAAGGAAGAGTGTGTGTGCGGGCGGTGCATGGCTCTCTCACACTCACACTCACGCGGTCACCACCGCAGCAGCAGCCGCACACGCAACAACAAGAAGAAGCAAAAGAGGGGAGGTGGTGTGGGAGACCGCGGTGCTGCTGTCACTGTCGCCAGTTGTCGCCGTTGTAGTTTTCATGGCTGTGGCTTCGACTGGTGTTTCCTTCGGATTGGCTTCTTTATTTTCATTTTGTTTTCCTTCTGCTGTCCCTGAAACATCGGCTGCTGGATCATCGTCTCCAGCTGTTTGGGTGCTTTTGGGATTTGTATTATTCGATGCTCCCTCCGCACCAGAAGAAAAACTTGGCTGCTTTTGACTGCCTGCTGAGGTCCCATTTGTGGTGCCGGTAACAGCGTCTTCATGCTTTTTCTCCTCTTCTTCCTCTTCTTCTCTTTCCTCTTCTTCTTGCTCAATCCCATTGTCTTCTTCCTCCTCTTTCGGTTCCTGCTCTTTACCCTTTTTAACAACAACATCTTCAACGTCTTGCGTTTGATCCTTGCCTTTCTTCTCCGCGTCTGCCGTTTTTGGTGCTAATTGTGTTCCAGTTTGTAGTGCAACTACCGTTCCCGTTGCGCCTTGCACCGATACTCCTTCTGCCGCTTGTAAGGCTTCTGATTGATCGTTTTGGCCACCTCCTCCAGCGCCACCGACGGCCTCTTCTTTTTGAGTGCTCCCGTCGGACGCATTACCCGGAACGACTGGAGTTGTTTCAGCTCGTCCACCACCGCCGGCACCGCACCACAGCACGCAGAGGGCACACACCAGCAGCACACGGCCAGTCATCATCACCATCACTCCTGTCACTTGCGTGCAGCCTTCAGCACAAACTAACAACACGTCAACGGAGAGTGAAAGCAAAAGGCAGAGACAAGTCACAGCCGCTACACCACACAGTCACCGCACAATAAGAAATGATGGAAGCAGCTTGCCCACAAAAAATGAGACAGTTGGAATCTGCACGACTCCCGGAAACAATGAAGGAAAATAATTCGGCAGGACCTTTATTTCATTTGCCATGCAGCGCAATATAAACGACCGGGTGCATACATATATGCCTGCTCAA